>NC_083353.1:123996141-124096141 GCF_030254825.1 Meriones unguiculatus | reverse complement strand
ATTCATGGCTTAGATTCAAAGCCCGACTCTTTGTTCACTGGGCATTTTAAGAGAGGTATTTCAAATTCATTTCATTAGTGCTGAAATAAGATACTAAAAACTCTTGCCACTAAGGGCGTTGTCAGGATCAGATGAGGTGATTATCAACTGTTCTGTGGAAAGCGTTTGTTTAATATTATCAAAGATTGCTATTGTTGTCTCTGCTAACAGTAGTCCCCATGGGAGTGTAGGTTGCACCTGACTGAATGTCCTGAGTTCCTAGACATTTTACTGGATACATGAATAATCAAAAGCATCTTGTAAATAGAGTAGTGGTGCTTGCCCCTAGATTCAAGTTGAAGAGCAAACACTGTTTCTATGTACAAAACACATCACATGACTGCATAGCCTCCAACACTTTTAATTCAAAAGAAAGAAAGAGCTAAATTATTTCATGGCATAGTGTGCATTTTTTTTTTGAGAAAACTAAGTAGGGATTCATAAATAAATGCATTCTGCATACCTCTTCATCCATCTCTCACTTCTTTGGATTTTTCTATATAAAAGGGAAAATATATGCATTATATTTATCATGGATATAAACATGAAGAATATATCAGAGGTAGAATGAAGAGAAATTTTCATTAACCATAGTGGCATCTCTTTACAGCCACTATTTTACACTTTAACAATTTTCAGAAACTATAATGTTAGTATTTACTAAACATTATTAGTTATAACTAACCTGATAAGTATTTGGTGTTTACAAAGGCATAAATTAATCCATGCCATCCTCAAAATCACCTCATATAAGCATGGAAATCCTATGGGATTTATTTATTGATTTGAGGTCTACTATAATAAAAAAATTCTCATGAAGTATATCCAAAGGTAATTGAAGAATATAGAAACCAAGTTATAAAATTCAATATTAAAATAGCATATCCTTAAGACAGGTTCTCATCACACAGATAAAGCTGGCCTCAAACTCATGATCCTTCTACCTCACCCTCCTGAGTACCAAGATTGTGGGCATGGCTACCATGCTAAGTTGTTCAAATTTTATATTTAATAAAATAATAGATGTCAAAGGGAGATTTTCTGCCACTTAGGAAAGTGAAATATCTCAAATTTACATTTTATAAATGAAGGATGGAAACAATTTCTCCTAATATTCTTTCAAAATATTCAACATTTCCAAAAACTTAGAGAGTGAATGATCACTATAATATTGTTTAAAATATATACAACATTGTCTTCATTATCTCAAAATATTGGCTACTTTTTTGCTTGATAAAATCTTAAGTGTTGGGTAATTGTTAATTTACTGACAATTGACAGTCCTTTGTTATCAGCAAATACTTTGAACAGATGTCCACGAAGCAAGGCTAGAAAAGTTGAAGCAAAGTAAAAGTAAATGTGTAGCCAAGACTTAACTCCAGAAGGCAAATTCACTGATCAGATCATTCAGTGGACATTCTATGCTCTATGGGTTGTTCTTTGGGGAGTTGATTTCTGAGATAGTGTTTCACACAACGTAAGCTGTCATCAAACTCACTATATAGGCAAAGCTGTTGTTGAACTGAAGCTCTTCCTTCCAACTCCCAAATAGTGAGATTGCAGATGTGAGTCTCCCATGTATGGCTCAGGTTATTGTTGATGTTAATTGTTTGCTCGCTAAGCTCCTGGAACACGGTATATGATCTTACTCTGAGTAGAAATTAGAGATAAACAAGCAAGTGTCCTGCAGGAAAGCAGGACACAGCCTGCCGGTGACTCATTCATCAAGTGCTTAAGATGTGCCAGGCACTATGGGCCAAGGGACATGTGTTTCTTACATTGAAGAATTGACTGAAAGACACACACGAGCTGAGCTGCGTAAAGTCACCTGAGAGAGAAAAGCAGGAGAATCTCAAAGCAATCTACCACCAACAGAGGAGTTTGCATTTCAACCCAACAGCAGGAAGAAATCATGAAATATTGTCTTAAATATATTATATCTTTATAACTATAGCCTTAAAATTAATGGTGAACTAGAGACATTCCAAGATAGGCATCTGAATCAATTCATGATCTACAACCCAGTACTAAGAACACACTAAAGAGAATCCTACAAACAGATGATTTTTAAAAATACAAAATATATTAATACAGCCTTAATTGCAAGAAGAAACAAAAGAAGAAGAAACAAAAAAAAGTCAGCGTGGCACACCTGGGTTGGCTACCCAGAGGCTATTTAAGCTGCGGGCTGGCTTTCCCCAGGGTCCGAGGATTGTTCAAGGTTCCTGAATAAACTGCATTGAAAAAAAAAAAAAAGTCAGTTGGAAGATTAGTATTTAGAGTAGTCTGAAAGGGGGCTAGACTATGATTTGCATCCTACACTGAATCTGAGGTCCTGTCCAGAGGACAGCAGAGGCTCCACATGCTGGAATGTGTGTGGTCATAAGCTTCTCTGATCATACAGTCATTTGCCTGGAATTATGGGTAGATTTATCCAAGGTGATATCTGAGATCTGTGTCTTTCCAAGTATTTGTTTGCTATTGAACATGGAGAAGAAACCTATAATAATAAATGTCTATCAAGTCCACTAAAAAGGTGGTCACAAAAATCAAGGGTTCAGCAAAGAAATGAGAGCATCTTTGCTTAAAAGTTTCAGACTGTCTCACACACACACATACATATACACACAACACACACATATACACATACTTTCATGCAAATTCATATGCACATACAATACAACACACACACAAACACCACACACAGAGACACACACATGCACACAAATTTTTAGAAAATGACCATTTGTTATTGGAGGGCCAATATGGTGTCTTTTTCTATGGGGACAAGTATTTCTGCCACAATTAATGAAAATGGAATCAAAAATGTGGGAAAAAAAGGAAAAAAAGAAGAGGTCTGTGGGGGTTTTAAAGAGAAAAAAGAAAGTGAAATTATAAAATATCAAAAAAATAAATAATTTCTTTTTTAAGCTATATTTTACAATTTATTCCTATCCGGACCCCGTCATTCCATTCCTCCCAGGCCCATCCACCTTTCCTTGTCTTCCCCTATCCCTATCCCATAGTCCACTGATAGGGGAAGTCCTCCTCCCCTACTATCTGACTCTAGCCTTTTGGACCTCATCAGGACTTCCTGGAATCTCTTCCTATGTGGGCTGGCTAGGTTTCTCTGCCAGAGGGAAGGAATCTAAGAGCAGGCAACCGAGTTCACGTCAGAGACTGTCCCTGCTCTCCTTACTAGGAAGCCCACGTAGAGACTCAGCTAATTATGGGTTTATTTGAGCAGAGTGTCCTATCAATGCATAGGTCTTGGTTGATGCATCAGTCTCTGTAGATCCCCCTGGGCCCAGCATTTTTGGCTTTGTTTGTCTCCTTATAGAGCTTCTATACCCTTGAGTCTTTCTATCTCCCTCTTCTTCCCTAAGATTCCCTACGCTCTGCTCAAAGTTTACCTGTGAGTCTCTCCATCTGCTTCCATCCCTGCTGGGTGGAGTCTTTTAGGGGACATCAGTGGTAGACTCCTGTCCTATTCCCTCTCTTCTACTGTTTCTGGTGTCTATCTTGTATGCCATTCTGAATGAAGATTAAGCTTCTTCCTCCCATAAGGAGGATTAGGGTCCATAATAATCTATAATTAGGATGAGCTTCTTTAGGTCTTTAGATTTTAGTATGTTTATCCAATATTATATAGTTAATATCTGCTTATAAGTGAGTATATACCATGAGTGTCTTTCTGCTTCTGGATTACCTCACCAAGGATGAGCTTTTCCAGTTCCATTCATTTGCCTTAAAATTTCATGATTTCCTTGTTTTAATAGCTGAGTGGTATTCCATTGTGTAAATGTACCACAATTATGGTATCCGATTTTTGGCTGAGGGACATCTAGGTTGTTTCCAGACTCTGGCTATTACAAATAAAGCTGCTATGATACAAATTGAATAAACTGTAATAAATGGTGATGATGAGATGGTGATGATGAGATGATGATGATGATGATGATGATGATGATGATGATAAAGAAATGCTCAAAAAAAGGAAAGAAATGCTCAATGTCCTTAGTCATCAGGGAAATGCAAATCAAAACAACTCTGAGAGTCCACCTTATATCCATCAGAATGGCTAAGATCAAAAAGTCAAGTGACAACACATGCTGGCGAGGATGTGGAGAAAGGGGAACCTTCCTCCATTGTTGATAGGAGTGCAAACTTGTACTTTCCACTGTGGAAATTAATCTGGTGCTTTCTCAGAAAGTTGGGAATAGCTGTATCTCAAGATCCAGCTGTACCACTTATATCCGAAATAATTATTTTTAAGTTGCATGATGGTGGCCTAGAACCTACAGAAATGGATCAGGCTATAATTCCAGTGCTTGTAAGGCAGAGTAAGGAATTCCTTCAGGGAAACTTGTTTTATAGAAGAATCAGATTGGACAAGCTCTAGGTTTAGCAAGAGACATTGCCTCATTCAATGAAGTGGGGAGTAAGAGGAGATACACCCAGCCCCAACTTCTGTGTGTCTGTACATGTAAACACACACAGAGTGCGAAAACACACACATGCATAAACTAAGACAATAAAAACAATTTTTAAAACAATTTGTAAAGGTAACTTATTTTCAAAACCTTCTTTGAAGTGTGCTTGCTGTCCAACTCATATATATCTTTTGAGCTACATGAAGACAGTAAAATCTTTTCCACATCATGACAGTCTTGTTATTTGAAATTACTATTTGATTCAAAAACCATAACTATATGAAAATAATCTTGGCTCAAGTAACAAGTGGCAGTGATTTGAGTGAGACTTAAGAGCAGTACGGATTAAAGCAACACCAATGGGAAGGTTGGTGCTCTAACAAAGAATTCCAGTTGGATGTCTTTGCAAGAAGATTTATTTGGTATAGGTGTAAATACAAGGCTGTGTGCAGTTCATGTTTTTATTTTCCATTCGATAGATGTTTGCTAGATGTTGAAATATGAATGTTTGCGTACCAAAGACAGATGTTCACTGACTTGACATGTAGTGCTGAAAAGTTAGGCATGACCCTTAGTGGGGCTTATGTCAGTGTGTGTGTGTCGGGGGTGGATTATTAGAGGAAAAAGGAGAGAAAAGAAAATAAAGGGTAAACAGCAGCAAAACAAAGGCAAATATTCTCCTCCATCCCTGGGAGGAATCAAAGTGGGGTTTGTGCATGAAAATCACCTGTAATGAAGTCAGTAACAGGACAGTGCTGTGATTAGACAAGGACAGAAAACCCTTGCTTGGCGTCTTCAGTTCTGGTATTACAGTCATGTGCTGCCACACAATATCAGGTTGCTAAGATCCTGATAAGAAAAACACCTGGAACAAGAAGAGGATAGTTATGACACAAGACGCAAGAAGAGAAATGTCAAGGTGGAAGGAATGAACGCCATTCTTCCAGTCTTATGAGCCATGCTAATGAGGTTTATTTTTTATGAGAGCAAAGCTGTTGAAGAAAGAAGGTGACATGACTTATTTGTCTTTTACAAGATTGTTCTGGAATCTTGATATACACAGCATTGCCAAAAACCAAGGCAGCCTCGGGGAGAGACATTAGGAGACTCTTGTCCAGAACTAAAAGAATGAGATGGAGGAGACTTGGTCTAGCAAGGTGGTGATGACAGAGATACAATGAATGGACTGGAAATATTAGCATAGAACAACCTGACATATGAGTTTTTAAAAAATGCAGGGCAGGGATGACCCTGGGCTTGAAGGCAGCTTGGTGGGTAAGATACTTTTTTCATTCCCTAAATAATAAATATAGAATAACACTTACTTACATAGCATTTACATGACAATAGATATTACAAGTAATCTAAAGAAGTTATGAGACAATGTATGTATACTATGTTCAAATTCTACAGGAGCCATTTTATAACAAGGACTTGAGCAAGAGCTGCGCTTAGACTCTCGGCAGCCCTGCAAAAAGCTGGGCTGAACACATGCCTGGGCGGTAGAGACGGGGATCCCTGGGAATTGCAGGCTGGCTAGTCTTACTGAATCTGTGAATTCCAGTTTCAACAAGAGATCCTGTCTCAAAACATTAAGTCAGCAGCAAAGGAAGAAAACAATTGACAATGACCTCTGGTCTCTGCCCACAGAAGCATTCACAGACATGAGCACACACATACATATCAGACACACATACACCATACACACACACACACACACACACACACACACGGATATGCAACATCTTTCATTTTAATCTTTTTTTATGAATGTCAAAGACTACACAGGGAATTGATGAATGACAAGTTTGAAAGCTTTTCTTTCATCATGAAGTTTTAAACATTAAACAGACTTCATTTGTGGAAGTCATGTAAGGAGCCAATTGTGTGATATGAGCCTGGGTAAGTGTGGCTGGCTAAAGAAACCAGTATCAATAGAATACAAAGAATATCAAGAGACAAGGAGCCAAAACAGACGAAGGGAAGGCCTGAGAACAACTTCAATTGAGTCTCAGTGAGTTCTTGTATTTACTGTTATTACCCAGTGGAGGAAGAATGGGGGATTGACAGGTGAACACAGCTGAAATTGTGAAAAGGAAAGTGGAGAAATTGTGGATGGCAGAAGAGTTTTAGAATTTCTCCGCTAAGATACAGAATATGTTGAAGGTAAAGATAATGATGAGGACTGGAGAGATGGTTAGTGGTTAAGAGCATGCGCTGCTCTTACAGAGGGCCTGAGTTTGATTCCCTGCACTCATATCAAGGACTCATAACCATCCATAATTTCAGTGTCAGGGGATCTGATGTCCTTTTCTGTCCCCCATGAGTATTTACACATGTGTACTTACACACAGAGAAACACACATAAATAAATACAAAGTGATTTTTTTAAAACTACTAGGAAATAAGAAAACTATTGTTTTGGAGACTAGGGGCATTAGCCTTGACCTTTGCAAAGAAATGTGGTCAAAGGGAAGGTAGAAATTTTCAATTTAGATTTGGATTCCACAGACCTGACCAGAAAGGCCTTTTTCCTCCCATTCTTCATGATGTCCAGAATAGTTTGTTGATTTCTGTGTTGATTTGGCTTAAGGAAAAGGTAAGAATTATATGCAACTGCTTGCCTGTAGCTGTGAGATTAAAATACAAAAGCAAGTTCATCAGATGGAGGAGCCTGAATAAGAGGTCTGAAGAATGGTCTTGGTTGGTAGCAAAAGTGAAGGAAAGTGAGTAAAATACTAAAGAAAGGAAAACAGCACTCAATGATTATTTATAAAAATAACACTCATTGCAATGAATATTTTTTAGTTAGTAATTTAATCTACAAAGAGGTAAGTATAACTCTTTTAACTATAAGAGTTAGACTTCTCAAAATTATTAACTTGTTAATGACGTGTATTTGGTAAATGAGGAAACAGGAATGTATAGGATCTGACTTCTTTCATATGTGTCCTTATCTATCATAGCCAGTGTTTGAAATGCGTTGAGTTAGCCGTATGCACACTGGGGAATTTTGAAGATTCTAAGAGCAGGTTGAGGCACAATGAACACCTGCTATTTGTCTTCATCAAGAGTCTACCTTTTTCTACCTTTCAAAGTTATCATGCCTGGTCCTTCCAACCTTAGTTTCACTCTATAACCATTACTATCACGTCTTCCCCAAGTAACTCACATCACTGTATGCTCATGTCTTTAGAACGTCTTGGTAGATCTGCGCAAGCATCAAGAAAAATGAGCAAACTCGCCTAATGATAGTAACTAAATTACTTTAACATTGTAAGCTTCAGTTTTCTCATCTGTAGAGATAATTATTTCCTCTTCACACCATCTGGAAAATTTTTATATAAAGTCATCCAATATTCTTACTGTCACACAGAAGGCATGCAAAACAGGTTGGATGTGAAAATGTCAGAAAGAGTATGACTAAATTTAACAAACGAGTTCATGTTAATATATGCAGAAGAGAATATGTCACTAAATGAAGAGAAGACTGAAATCATATGTCTCCCTCTCCAAAGTAACATTCATGTTTTAAGGGCATGTATTTCTACATAGGAAGTGCAAATGTAAACCCAAGGTCATGATACATAACTTATACTTATTCACTAGTGCCTAATATTTTGTTCAAAATATGGTGTTTTCATTTATGCTGATAAACTATTTTTGGAGTGTCATTTTGTCTAAAGTCATTGCATAAACTGACCAGTTTGGAATAGAAGACTAAATTTGGTAAACTATGAGGCCCCATAATTGACTGATGGTAGCCTGGAGCCTCTCAGAAGCCATGTTGCTCATATAGAGGTGAAGCATAGCAAGGAGAAGACATCCTACAAAACCTAGACCACAGATTTTCTCCAAGGGCTTAGTGATGCTTCTGGGAATGACAGTCACATTAAGGTAATCATAACCACACTGTCTCTTAGGAACCACACCCCAGAGAGCCAGGAGGGGTCATTTAAATGCTTACCCTTTTGGTACCAATACTATAAATCCAAACATATGGAGGTTATCTTTGTCTTAAAATATACATGGTCATGTTTTTAATCATAATCAGAATAGTATAGCTTCTTTTTAGGATGGAACACTGTATTTGATTTTTGGTCCACAATTAGGAAAATTGTTTTCTTCATTTATAGATTAATAAATGATTTTCAGAGAGGCTATTTGGTAAACAACCATGATGCAAGACCACGGCAGTGGGGACTGTCACTATTTATTACTTGCCCAATTTAAAAAAAAAAAAAATGTAACTACCAGAATGAAGAAATGGCTCAGTAAGTAAAATACTTGCCATGCAAGCATGAGGACCTAAGTTTGGTTCCCCAAAACTCATGCAAAAAAGTTAAGGTGGCAGCTCACACATACCATCTCAGTTCTGCTCAAGCACACGTATAAAGGTATTTGGGCTTGTGAGCCAGCCAGACTAGCTTAATTGGTGAGGAACCTTCTCTGAAACATAAGATGAAGAGAGGCCAAGGTAGGCACGTGACCCCTTGCCTCTACCTGCACATATGAACATGTGTAAGCACAAATACACACAACATGCATTGATGTAACTGCTGCCATTTGTACTTCAGAGAAACATGCTAACCACTGGTAGATATAGCCTCCTTGCCCTTTGGATTTTTGTTTTTTTGTTTGTTTTCCCCTTGGCATTACAAAGTTTATTCATGCACAGCGTAACTTAGCATACCAGTTCCTCTATCTCATTTGGGTAAGTGGCAGTTAGCCTTTTTTGGGTTGCATTCTACATTGTCCTGTCTTCTCCTGATCTCTAAAATTTAAATTTATAATGTACACCCATTTTAGTGTTACAAAGGTTTTGACAAAGGCACAGTCTCATTAATTCATGTCTACAGTATCACACATAATAATTTCACTGTCTAAATAAGTGAATAGCTTCATCATTTCAATCTTTTCTTTTTTTATTTTATTATTATTATTTTTATCAGTTACATTTTATTAACTCTGTATCCCAGCCGTGTCCCAATCCCTCATTCCCTCCCAGTCCCTCCCTCCCTCCCTCATCTCCACCGTGCCCCTTTCCAAGTCCACTGATAGGGGGGACCTCCTCCCCATTCATCTGATCCTGTTTTATCAGGTATCTTCAGGACTGGCTGCAAAGCCCTCCTCTGTGGCCTAACAGGACTGCTCCTCCCTTCGGGGGTGGGGAGACCAAAGAGCCAGTCATTAAGTTCCTGTTAGAAATAGTCCCTGTTCCCCTCACTTTGGGAAACCAATTGGTTACTGAGCTACCACAGGCTACATCTGAGTAGAGGTTCTAGGTTATATCCATACATGGTCCTTGGTTGAATGTCAGTCTCAGAAAAGACCCTGTGCCCAGATATATTTGACCCTGGGTTGGTGGCTCTAAGTTTCCCGAGATGAGCTCATTGGATTGACCATGACAACATTAAAAGATTAAAGAAATCCACGTTGAACTGCAGGGCCATTAGAGTAACCAATACACACGTTCTCTTTTCTATTAGCCTGGACATTTAAGCTGATTTTATATTTAAGACTGGGATTCAACTTTTTGTTAATGTGCCTTCAACTATACCACAAATCATGATCTGGGCACAATGCAAAAAAAAAAAAAAAAAAAAAAAATACCGAAGCAAATAGTGTAATCACTGGGGGTTATCCCACAAGCAGATTTTGGAGAATAGAAATTTCTAACCAATGAAGCTTTGTACTATCTGATAAGCCCTCTCTGCACTGAACGTGATGGACAATATGCAGACAGAACCACTTGGATGGGAAACAAATAAGCTAGTGTTTGCATTTACCCAAAACTACCTTTGCTACATAGGAAATGTTTCGTTGCGTTTATACATTTGTCTGTGACTCTTGACTTGTCATTTTGATTGCAATCAGCTCATAAACTTCCCAACAACGCTTTAACGCTGATTAAAACTAACAGTATCCAGTTTATTAACGCCAGCAAATTTCTGATTCAAAAGAAGACACCTCACTAAAGGGTCAGGAGTTTATATTAATAAAAAAAAAGTTTAAAAACATGGAAGAAATATGAGGCTTTGAGCCAAAATATTCTATTGCTGTGAGAGCCAGATATTAATAATTCATTTTTCATCGAATTTGCACTTCTGGGTCTTGGAAAGCCACAGTAGTTTGAAAGGCCTACAAGGGCAGGAAGAAACACTTTGCAGTTAGCTGACCCCTCCATAGCACAGTGTGCAAAGCAATCCTTAAAACAGTATAAACTTTCTCTTACTCAAAGTCACTTTGAATTCACGTGGTCTATAACCTCCAACATTACAAGAGTCTATATTGAATTAATAAAATAGAAAAAAAATGGGGGAGAATTTGGGAAGGCTGCGCTCAGGCGCTGTGTCAATGAAACACTCAAAGACTTTCCACTTGTTGTTTCCGATGATGAAGCATTCAAAAACACAAATCAAAGCCACAGCAGAATGGAGGGTCCCCACACACAGTAACTCAGCTTCTCCCTGGCTTAGAAAGCTCATATCCTCAGAGAAGCCATGGCAATGTACAAAAACAAAATAGCCAGTGGTTTATGGGCAGAGAAATGCACAGTTTGCTGCTTCAAAGTTGATATAGGAAATTTTCCCAGAAGCAGTGAACGTTTAGGCCAAGTCTTGGGAGATCGCTTAGAATTCTGCAGATCTGGCAATGTGCTCAAGGAGATTGAAATTAAAGAATGTGACTCAAGGAAGTGGAGAGATGGCTCTTCATCTAAGAACACATTCTGCTCTTCGAAAGGAACAGAATTAAGTTCCCAGTACCCATGTTGGGCAGATGACAACTATCTGGAACTCTAACTCCATGGAACCAGATAACTTTTTGTGGCCTGCTCAGGCGCTGTGTGTGTATGCACACATGCTCTCTGGAGTACGTGTGTGCACACACACATACACACTCACATGCTTAAATTTTATACAAAGAACAACAATCATGAAAGACTGTTTACACAAAATTCCTGGGAGAAAAACCAGTATGGCATATCATAAAAGATATAATTCCCTTCAAGCACAGAAAGTAAATGCAGAAGACAGCAAAGTTTAGATACTGAGAAATGTATGTGTCCTGAAGATGATCTTAAGGAATGTTGCAATCTTTTGGGAATGGGAAGCCATAAATGCAAGTGCTGCAACTCCCCCAAAGAAAAGGTGAAAATATAAGATGAGTTTTATAAGACATGCAATTAATGTGTGTGCAATTCATATCTCAGTGGTCTTCAGCTTCTTTTGCAAAAACACTTAAGTTGACCAATGGTCATGGGCTATTTCCTAAAATAAGTCTGTGTTAATTAATAAAGTGGTTTTTTTTAAGTTTAAGATTAGAATAATGCGCACAGTGTTTTAAAATTGTGCTAAAATAGGAAATGTTAAAAATTCTCCGAGACAACAGATTTCTTGGAAAAATTTAAATGAAATTAATCTCTTATACAAATACACGTACATCTCATTTCATCTTTGCGTTTGTATTAGATAATGTGACACCCACAGATCATATACTTGGTTTCTATATTCTCCACCCATTAGGAATTTCCTAATGATTTCTGTCACAGAAATAGGGCAGAATCCATGCATGCTACTTCCTGACTCCCCATATCTTCATATGCTTTGTGATTGTTCTCTCTGTGTTCCAAGATGGTGAGCCTCCCTCTGCCTGGGTACCTGCAGGACTGCATGGAGCAGAGACATTGCTATATCAGTAATAATACTAATAATAATAATAATAATAATAAGGAGAAGAAGAAAAAGAAAGAGAAGAGCAGAAAACCCTTAGTGCCTGATTTACCAAAACAAAAGTAACCTATCTAAAAAAAAATACACCATTCTTTCTTATTATTTCCTCTCTTGTGTTATCCATGCCTATAGTCCTTCAAAAATACCTAATTTACTCTTCTTTCCCTTTTGCTAGAAACTCTGTGAATTGCTCTCTATCATCTATCTATCATCTATCTATCCTCCTATCTTACACATCTATCTTTCCTTATATATGTACATATAAATACACATATGTATATAGATTGGGTGGGGAATGAGCCCCAGTCAATACTTGGAGATCAAAGGACAACTTGTGGGAGTCTAGTTCTCCTTCCATCAGGAGGTTGTTTGGATCAAACGCACAGTCAGGCTTGGCAACAGTCAACTTCACGCACTGTGCCATTTCGTAGGTCTTTAAACATGACACTCAAAGAAATCAATATCTACCTGATAAAATAAAAATAATAACAATGAAAAACCAAGCTCTGAAGAAAACAAAGCAACATGCTTTGTTTCTACCTAGTTTTACCTGTGAGAAATGTGGATAAGAGTTTTGTCTTCATTTTTTAAGCTTTAAGGCAATTTTTGACTTTTCTAAAATAAGCTTTAATTATTTTATCATAAAATAGAACACTTTTTATATTTAAATTTATAAAAATCATCAGAAATCCTCCATAAACCGGTTTTCGTGAATACCAAGCATGAATATTGTCGTGAAGAGAAGCAGATGAGACTTCTCTGGGGTTTGTTTTTGTAAACAGAACACGTGCACATTATTATTTTCAAGACTGTCCAAGAACTGCAGTTCTTACCCTCCCTGCACTTTGGAGAACGTAGTCACATCCAATAATGCAGTGTCCAATTCTTAAAATTTCTTAATTTTAATTAAAATATTTAAATTATTAATTGAATTTAAGAATGTTCTGGATATTGTGCCCCCTAAATTGCTTACACACAACATTAGTCTTATTTACTTACTCCCCTTTATTTTTTGAGTAAATATGCCCTTATATGCACATCAGAAATATTCTCATCCCTGTTCCTCGGGTGTTTAAAAGCCTTTTTACTCCTTTGAAGGATTTACTATGCAAATAAATAAATAAATAACTGTAACTTCTATTGTTTTCTCCTCTGTTTTTCTCAACTACAAAATATATGTTGAAATATTTCAGTTAAGTGATTTTCCTTATTTTTTATTTTTCCAGATATGAGGTAAAGACTATGAAAAAGCCAAAGTAATGCGTGTGGCTATAATGTAAGGTCGGGTACATACCTGTTAAAATACTCTAGTCAAATCTCCTGCACCTTCATTTCCCAAAGTTTTTAGTTTGCAGTTTGAATTAATAGTTTAATAAAACTCAAAAAAAGAAAAATGCCGAGAAAAACTATTACTTCAAGGGCTCAAGACTGATTAAAGAAATAGCAACTTTGCTGAACACCAAGGATATTAAAACAAGACAAGATGAAAATAACATTTCAAGTATGATTTGATCTAGACGCTTTCCATTCAGGTTCATAAATTACTTTAAACTCAAATGTTTTTAACTTTGGATCTTTATTTTTTTTTCTTTTTTTGTATTTATTTATTACAATTTATTCACTTTTTAATTTTTATTTTATTAATTACAGTTTATTCACTTTGTATCCCAGCTGTAGCCCAGACCCTCTTTGCCTCCTAATCCCACCCCCTCCCTCTTCTTCTCCTATGTCTCTTTATGGCTTTTTCATAGTCTTTACCTCATATCTGGAAAAATAAAAACAAGGAAATTCACTTAAATGAAATATTTCAACATATATTTTGTAGTTGAGAAAATAATAGAAGTTACAATTCAATGATAGGGGAGGATCTCCTCCCCTTCCATCTGACCCCAGTCTATCAGGTCTCATCAGGACTGGCTTCATTGTCTTCCTCTGTGGACTTGTAAGGCTGCTCCCTCCTCAGATAGAAGTGATCAAAGAGCCAGCCCATGAGTTCATGTCAGAGACGGTCCCTGTTCCAATACTGGGGAACCCTTTTGGACATTGAGCTGCCATGGGCTACATCTGTGCAGGGGTTCTAGGTAATCACCATGCATGGTCTTTGGTTGGAGTATCAGGCTCAGAAAAGACCCCTGGGCCCACATATTTTGGTTCTGCTGCTTTTCTTGTGGAGCTCCTGTCCCCTCCAGGTCTTTTTATCTCCCCCTTCTTTCTAAAGATTCCCTATACTCTGCCCAAAGTTTGGCTATGAGTCTCAGCATCTGCTTTGATACCCTGCTGGGTAGAGTCTTTCAGAGGCCCTCTGTGATAGGCTCCTCTCCTGTTCCCTGTTTTCTCCCTCTTCTGATGTCCACCCATTTGCCTTTCTAAATGAAGATTGACCATCTTACCCAGGTTCCTCCTTCTTGATTAGCTTACTTAGGTGTACATATTTTTTTTATTTTTTAATTCTTTATTAATTACACTTTATTCACTTTGTATCCCCCCTGTGGTTCCCTCCCTCCTCCTGTCCCAATCCCTCCCTTCCTCCACCCTCTGCATGCATGCCCCTCCCCAAGTCCACTGATAGGGGAGGTCTTCTTTTCCTTCCTTCTGATCCTAGTCAATTAGGTCTCATCAGAAGTGGCTGCAGTGTCTTCTTCTATAGCCTGGTAATGCTGCTTCCCCTTCAGGGGGAGGTAATTAAAGAGCAGCCTGACACACAGGGCCTCTGAAAGGCTCTGCCCTGCAGACTATCAATGCAGACGCTGAGACTTATGGGCAACCTTTGGGCAGAGTGCAGGGAATCTTAGGAAAGAAGTGGGAAACAGTAAGATCTGGAGAGGACAGGAACTCCACAAAGAGAGCAAAAGAACCAAAAAATCTGGGCACAGGGGTCTTTCCTGAGACTGATACTCCAACCAAGGACTATGCATGAAGATAACCTAAGACCCCTGCACAGATGTAGCCCATGGCAGTTCAGTATCCAAGTGGGTTCCATTGTAATAGGAACAGGGACTGTCTCTGACAGGTGTACATATTTTAGTGTGATTATCCTATATTATATGTCTAATTTATCTACTTTTTATGCCTGCTGCAGCCCCCTCCCTCATCTCCTCCCAGTACCACCCACCCTTTCCTTTCTTCTTCTATGCCCTTTCCCTAGTCCCCTGATAGGAGAAACCTCCTCCCCTTTCATCTGACCCCAGTCTATCAGGTCTCATCAGGACTGGCTTCATTGTCTTCCTCTGCAGCCTAGCAAGGCTGCACCCTCCAGAGGGAGGTGACCAAACAGCCAGCCACTGAGTTCATGTCAGAGACAGCCCCTGATCCTCTTACTAGGGACCCCACTTGGAAACTGAGCAGCCTATGGTCTTCCTTTAAGCAGGGGTTCTAGGTCCTCTCCATGCATGTTCCTTGGTTGGAGTATTGATCTCTGCAGGCTCCTCTGGGCTGAGGTCTTTTGGTTCTGTTACTCTCCTGGTGGAATTCCTGTACCCTCCAGGTCTTTCAATCTAACTCTTCTTCCATGAGTTTGGCCCAAAGCTTGGCTATGAGTCTTAGTATCTCCTTCAATACCCTGGTGGCTAGACTCTTTCAGAGCTCCCCTGTGAAAGGCTCCTGTCCTGTTCCTTGCTTTCTCCTACTTCCACTGTCTATCCTGTTTGCCTTTCTGAGTGAGGTTTCAGCCTCTTCTCTAGGGTCCTCCTTGTTGTTTAGCTTATTTAGGACTAGAGATTATAGTATAGATAGTATAATCTAGTATAGTATAGTATAGATTATAGTATAGTATATATATAGTATATATAATCTATAGTATATAGATTATAGTATGTTTAACCTATATATATGGTTAATATAAGTGAGTATAGACAACATGTTTCTTCCTGCTTCTGGGTTACCTCGCTCAGGATGATTTTTTTTCTAGTTCCCACCATTTGCCTACAAATTTCATGATTTTCTTGTTTTCAATTTCTGAGTAGTATTCCATTGTATAAATATACCACACCTTCTGTATCCATTCCTCCCTTGAGGGATATCTGGGTTGTTTACAGACTGTGGCTATTACAAATAAAGCTGCTATGAACATAGTTGAGCAAATGTTCTTATTGAATGGTGGGGCATCTTTTAGGTATATACCCAGGAATGGTATAGCTGGATCTTGAGGTAGCACTATTTCTAATTTACTGAGAAAACACCAGATTGGTTTACAAAGTGGTTGTACAAGTTCACATTCCCACCACCAATGGAAGATGGATTTCCTTTCTCCACAAACTCTCCTGCATTTGTCATCCCTGAGTTATTTTTGTTGTTGTTGTTAATTACACTTTATTCATTTTGTATCCCCCCATAAGCCCCTCCCTCCTCCCCTCCCAATCCCACCCTCCCTCCCCTTTCTGCATGCATGCCACTCCCCAAGTCCACTGATAGGGGAGGTTCTCCTCTCAGTTCTGATCTTAGTCTATCAGTTCACATCAAAAGTGGCTGCATTGTCCTCTACTGTGGCCCGGTAAGGCTGCTCCCCCCTCAGGGGGAGGTGATCAAAGAGCAGGCCAATCAGATTATGTCAGAGGCAGTCCCTCTTCCCATTACTATGTAACCCACTTAGACACTGAACTGCCATGGGCTACATCTGTGCAGGGGTTCTAGGTTATCTCCATGAATAGTCCTTGGTTGGAGTATGAGTCTCTGGGAAGTTCCCTGTGTTCAAATGTTCTTGTGGAGACCCTGTGCTCTCCAGCTCTTACTATTTCCCACTTCTTACATAAAATTCCATTCACTCTGCCCGACAGTTGGCCATCAGGCTCAGCATCTGCTTTGATAGTCTGTAGGGCAGAGGCTTTCAGAGGCCCTCTGAGGTAGGTTCCTAGTTTGTTTCTTGTTTTCTTCTTCTGGCTTTCAGAAGCCCTCTGTAGAAGGTTCCTAGGTTGTTTCCTGTTTTCTTCTTCTTCTGATGTCCATCCTCTTTGCCTTTCAGGATGGGGATTGACTGTTTTAGTTAGGGTCCTCTCTCTTGCTTTTGGGAAAGAATCTTCACACCAACCCTTTATCTGACAGAGGACTCATATCCAGTATATATAAAGAACTAAAGAAGCTGAAAAGCAGCAAACCAAGTAACCCACTTAAAAAATGGGGAACAGAGCTAAACAGAGAATTCTCTGTAGAGGAATATCGAATGGCAGAGAAGCACTTAAAGAAATGCTCAACCTCATTAGCCATTAGGGAAATGCAAATAAAACAACCCTGAGATTTCACCTTACACCCATGAAAATGGCCAAGATGAAAAACTCAAGTGACAACACATGCTGGAGAGGTTGTAGAGAAAGGGGAACCCTTCTCCACTGCTGGTGGAAATGTAAACTTGTACAACTACTCTGGAAATCAATCTGGCGCTTTCTCAGACAACTAGGAATAGCGCTTCCCCAAGATCCAGCCATGCCACTCCTGGGCATATATCCAAAAGAGGCTCAAGTACACAAAAAGTACATTTGCTCAACCATGTTTGTAGCAGCTTTATTTGTAATAGCCAGAAGCTGGAAACAACCCAGATGCCCCTCAACTGAAGAATGGATGCAGAAATTGTGGTACATGTATACAATGGAATATTACTCAGCAATGAAAAATAAGGAAATCATGAAATTTGCAGGTAAATGGTGGGACATGGAAAGGATCATCCTGAGTGAGGTGTCCCAGAAGCAAAAAGACACACATGGTATATACTCACTCATATAGACATACAACATAGGACAAACCCACTAAAACCTGTGCATTTAAAGAAACTAAGCAAGAGAGAGGATCCCTGAGTGTTTTTTTTTTTTTTTATCTTAGCCATTCTGGTTTTTTATTTTGATTTGACTTGAGAATCTTTGCATGCATCCCTGACTGGCCTATAACATGAGATCCTGCTGCCTCAGTCTCATAAGTACCAGGACACACACATCCATCATCACATCTCCCCACATTCCACGACTGAAACTTCTATGTTTGCTAAAAGTAGCAATTGGACAGTAACTAAAAGTAAAGGGATTCCACCTTGTTCTCATAAGATTTGATTCATGGTATTTGTGTTGTCTTTTCCCTGATATCATTAAAGAAGAGAATACGATGTTTGTATTCACTTAAAAAGAACGTGTTTTCAAGGAAACTGTGAAACATTGCTTTCCATTTAAACAGCACCTAACGCTAACCCATGAGATCGAGTAGCGTGGTGATGGCAGGTGATCCAGAGAATCTGAGTTAAGGAAGTTGAAAGAGAGTTTTGAGGTCATTGAGAAACTAGATAGGTCCACTTAAATGTAGCAAAAATGTTAACATTTAATAAAATATACCTGTGCAGCTCTTCTTTATTCCAACAAGATGCCAAAAGGAAAGAAGGCCAAGGGGAAGGAGGTGGCCACTGACCCCGTCATTGTGAAGAAAAAGGAGGCCAAAAAGGTTGTCAATCCTTTGTTTGGGAAAAGGCCCAAGACTTTTGTAACTGGGCAGGATATCCAGCCCAAAAGAGATCTCAGGTGCTTTATCAAAGGCTCCACTACATTGACTACATTAGGCTGCAGTGGCAAAGAGCCATCCTCTAGAAGTGGCTCAAAGTACCTCCTGCCATTAACCAGTTCACCCAGGCCCTGAGCTTGCAAACAGCTACCCAGCTGCTTAAGGTTGCCCACAAGTACAGGCCAGCGACAAAGCAGGCTCAGAAGCAGAGGCTACTGGCCTGTGCTGTGAAGACAGCTGCTGGGAAAGGGGAAGTCCCAACTAAGAGACCACCTGTCCATCTAGCAGTGGTCAGTACAGTCACCACCTTGGTGAATAACAAGAAGGCTCAACAGGTGGTGATTGCCCAAGATGTGGACCCCATTGAACTGGGGGTTTTCCTACTTGCCCTGTGTGGAAAGGTAGGATGCCCTACTGCCTCGTCAAGGGAGAGGCCAGGTTGGGGTGGCTGGTCCACAGGAAGACCTGCTCCACGGTTGCCTTCACACAGGTTAACTCAGAAGACAAGGTGTTCTGGCCAAGCTGCTGGAGGCTATAAGGACCAACTACAAAGATAGGTATGAGGAGATCCGCCACCACTTGGCAGGCAACGTCCTGGGTCCTAAATCTGTGGCTCTCATTGCCAGGCAGGAAAAGGTAAAGGCTACAGAACTCGCCATTAAACTGGGCTAAATATACACTGTTAAGTTTTCTGTACATAAATATAATCACAAAGAAAAACAAACGTATACTGATTGATTATATCGTTTATGTATTATAATTGAAATCCAAAAAAAAAAAAAAATGTCTATGCTAGGGGAAAAAAATGATCCCATAGTCTTTGTACTTCATTGTTTTAAATGTTTTAGTGATTCACAAAATCTCACTGGCTCTGTAGGCAAAGCTCTCCATCCTGGCACTGGGTGAGCCTCTACAAACGCTTGATGTAAAGTAAACATTGTGTTGGAAAAAATTAGTTGGAGAGGAGCAAGAGAGTGAGAATGTGACTGCAAAATAAATAGACTGATTTTTTTTAATTTATTACAATTTATTCAGTTTGTATCCCAGTTATAGCCCCCTCCCTCATCCCGTCCTAATCCCTTCCTCCCTCCCTCTTCTCCTCCCATGCCCCTTCCCCAGTCCACTGATAGGGGAGGACCTCCTCCCCTTTCATCTGACCAAAGCTTATCAATTCTCCTCAGGACTGAGTTTCATCCTTTTTAACTTCTAATTCTTCCAGTTTGTTTTGTATCTTGAAGATTTTCCCATTTCCCTTCTATGACCCACTCCCCCCAATATGCTCTATTTATACCCAAAACATTCAAAAAGAGTTTGGGTTTGTTCTGCTTTTTAGGCTAATTCATCTCCCTGCAGCCTGGTTCCTGTTTTACCAATTCCCAGGAAACTCTCCTCTCTATTGCTTAATTCATAGGTGGTCAGTTCTGAGCATTTAATGCTGCTGATCATCTTCCCGTGTTTCTGCTTATAAACTGTTGCTCAGGGTTCATTTGCTTATCTTGTCTCTTTCCATGTTTACATCTCAGCTATTCCAATGCTCCTGAAGATCATGCTTTCTCTACATTTCTGAACCTTTTCCTGATTCAGAACATTCTCCTGAAACGCTGCCCTTCCTGTCATCCTTCTGAATCTAAGGCTTGGATCTCATAATTAGCACAATTCATTAACCTTTTACCTAAGGAACCATCAAGATGACCAGATGCTTCAGTGACTGAAACTTCTGTGGACAAAAGCACATGTGGAATTACCAGAACACAGTAAGATTCCCAACACATGGGGCGAGGGTGGCAACCTACCCATAATTCCAGCCTTGAAGGCAGAAGCAAAAGATCCCAGACCAAGCTTGCCAGCCACATTGGTGTGCAATGGATCTGAGAGACAGTACCTCAAAGAGTAAGCTGAAAGAAGGATACCAAATAATTCCTGGCATCAGTTAATCCACCCAGAGACTCCACATGTGCACACAAATGCACACACACATGTATGTGTGTTTTTGTGCACAGAAAATTTACACATGCATACAAGGGCACACTACATTCACATATGTGAAAATGGAAGTGGGGAGGAAAAATAAACGAGAGATAATTATCCAAGATGCCTTCACATAGGGATTCCACATCCACAGGGACATTCTAGTTAGCTGTGTCTACAAGAACAATGCTTTTTCCATAGCAGCCATAGTCCACCATGTTAAAAAAAAAAATTGAAATCCACAGCTTACTCCACCAGCTTTAAGCATCCTGCTTCATACCTGAAGCGAAACACAATACAAGGAGATTAGAAAACAAAAGAGGACGCTTCCTTTAAGTGAATATAAAAGAGATGATTTGATCACTCACAAACATTCGGAGTTAATGGTTTCAAGACTTCAAATAATGGCTAATTTTTCCTGGCAAATGGAATTGAACTATTAAATTATCACACAGGTTTTAGGCATTTGTAATGAAAGGGAAAGGAAGCTGTCTATTTATGTTCCCCCTTCAAGGCCGTGTTATATTTGAATGTTTCCTGCCAAATAGCTACACCTGCTGCTTAGGACAAAGCCCGCACCATAACTTGATTTTTGTAAATAGCAGCTGCAGTGGCACCAGTGTGTGTAGGACCTAATGGGCACATCACCTCCTTCTTCAACTGCTTCACCCTTGCATCGTTTAAAAGAGAAAAGGCTTGCGTTGTTGTGTGCTAGCTTAAATCTGTTTTTGTTACTGCTTGAAATTATTTCTGTTGTCATTTCGGTGATTGTCAGCCAACTGACGGTAAGGTTTGTTTGGGGAATTCGGGGTGAGTTTGCTAAGTGAAGCTGTCAACCTTCTCAAATACGCAGTCAACTCTATCATTTACAGAGTTAGAAGAATGTAGTCATCCCTTCAGCAAGGTTTGCCAAAGAATAAAAGGAGCACAGTTCAGAAATTTCTAAAAGAGAAACCATTTCTGATCTGCCTAATTTTAGGCAAGTTTTAAATACCATATCATCTCAGGAGCAAGACTGAAAGCAATTCTGTGATGTTTGACAGGGGATGAATCCAATATAGAAAATTAAAAAGGATTGGTTGGGGAAAATATGAACCATGTGTAAAATTTGTTCTAGATTTTATAAAGCCACTGATAGATTTGGGACCAGAGATTAGTAGTGTATTTCACACACCCTGTCTTCTTTACTGCTTGATGAGGAGGCCTGGGAATTACGTGGTGGGTGTGGAGAAAGACTCTGACCCTTCAGAAATGATGAAAAGCCATTTAATTGAGCATTTAGTATTCTCTGGTGAACTCCACATTCTTTTATGGCTTGTGTTTAGATTTAAACTCATTGTAAGAATTATTCTTGTGTACCTGTGCTTTTCTGTTTCAAAAAGAATTGTAAGTCTATTTCTTCTTTAAAAGATTTATTTGATGTGCACATGTCTGTCTGTGTGTGAGCATGTGAGTGCAGTTACTTGTGAAGGCCAGAAGAGGGCATCAGATGCCCTGGATCTGGAGATGTATGGAGTTCTGAGCCACCCACACAGGTTCTCTGGTGAGTATTGAGTACTCACAACCTCGGAACCACCTCTAAATCCCCAGTATAATGCTGTACCTAAAAAACGGATCGTAAATGCTAATATCTCTCTATTGATAATATCTCTTATTTTTATTTAACCCCTTAAACTGACTCTTCAAAGTGAGAAAGAGTGAGGGTATATATACTGTGGGAAAGCCTGACATGTGGGATTTTTGTCATTACATCATGCATGAAATAACTTACTACAGTCCTCCTGACAGGAATACATGGGGAGGAACCACTCAGTGAGAATTTACTATTTGTGCCTCATAGCTCTGTGCCGGCTCACCAATGCACAATATTTTTGAATGCCTATGCTGAGGGAAGAAGGAATATTTGGATCCATTGCTGTAAAAGTCTTTTTTTTTTTTTTTTTTTACTTATTTTAGTTATGTATTTATTCCCCTTACATCCTTATCATATGCCCCTCCTTTTTCTCCTTTTGGTCCCACCGTCCCTCCCTCTTCCCCCATCCTGCCTCTTCTATTCTTCAGAAAAGGGGAGCCCTCACACCACGCCAGCTCACTAAGTTAGATCAAGACCGAGCTTGTCCTCTTCCTCTGTGACCTGGCAAAGCAACCCCATCAGGAGGAAGTAACCAAAAAGCAGGCGACAGAGTTCATGTCAGAGACAGGCCACACTCCCTACTAGAGAACCCACATAAAGCCTGAGCTGCCCAACTGCTACCCATGTGTAGCGGGCCTAGATCTAGTCTCTGCATCGTTCTTGGTTAGTGCTTCAGTCTCCAAAAGCTCCCCTGCACCCTGGTTAGTCAGCCCTGTCGGTCTTTGTGGAGATAGAAGGACCTCCCGCTTTTCCACAAGACTCCCTATACTTTGCCCAATGTTTGGTTTTCCCCGCCTAATGTTGGAGTCTCAGCATCTGTTCTGATCCATGGCTGGGGGAAGCCTCTCAGAGGACTGCTGTGCTAGGCTCCCATCTCTGAGCACAGCAGAGTATCACAGCGTTTGAGGTTGGTCCTCTCCCGTGGGGCGGTTCTCAGGTTGGGCCAGGCATGAGTTGGATATTCCCTCAATCTCTCCTCTATCTTTATCCCTGCAGATCTTACAGGCAAGATGAATTTTGGGTTGAAGTTTTCGTGGGTAGGTTGATCTTCTCCTCCCTCCACCAGTTTAGGGTGTCCCCTGCAGTCTCCATGACTCCTGCTGCTAGGAGTCTCAGCTAGACTCACTCCCTCTCCTCCCAGAAGCCTGCCCTGTCTCAGGTCTCCAGCTTGTCACAGAGACAGTCTTTTTACATTTACTTCCAATTAATTGATTTTCACTCTGGGTCCTAAATCTCTAGAAACGTCACTGTGCTGTGCTTTGCATTTGCCCATGCACATTTAGCTTTATAAGTCTCTTCCTTAAAACAAAATGTTACACTGCATTTTAGGACTCTATTGGTATAATAAAATACTTTGACTTACAAGTTAACATGTTCTTACTTGAAAAATTACCATGTATTCATGAGCTCCTAAAAGTACTATGAGGTTCAGGCTCCATACCCCATGTGCAGAATGGATTACATGGGTCTTACACACTTGATAAGGTCTTTACAACAGATTATTGCTTTTTTGCCAAAGATTCGTACTATGCTCCTGTGTGTTTGCATACACCCTCCTCACCAGGTCCATGGCCTGCAGTACTTTCTTCTGCTCAGTAGCTTGACTCCCACTCTATTCTACAGAAGCTTTTTTAGTTTAAAGGACTCTCCACTGTCTATTTTTGCTTTTGTTAGTAGATTTTTTTGTGTCAAATCCAAAAGAATATTTTCCCAGACCAATAATAAGATATTAATACTCTTATTTAGTAATTTCATAATTTGGAGTCTTAACTGGAAATCTTTACTTCCACTTGAGTTTGTTTTTTTTTTTTTTTAACATAGCCTGAGAGAAGGTGAGCATTTACAATTCTGTCTTTGAATGTTGAATGTCCAGTTATCCCAACAGCGTTTCCCATGTGTGCCCTTATTGAAGATGTATTGACCTGAAATGTTTGGATCTATTTCCAGACTAATTTTTTTTTCCTGTTGTCCCATTTGTTTGCTTTCATCTCACACTGTTTGTGCTACAGTAGCTTTGGGATATATTTTGAAAACAGGAAATCTGGTATTTTCAGTTATACTCCTCCAAAATAGCTTTATGTACTGAAGCGTCTTTTGTAATTCTGTTTTCTAAGATGTTTCCTCTATTTCTAAAGAAGAATAACATTTTAATTTCAATAGATGTTATATTACATATGGAAATCACCTCAGACAATGGGAACATTTTCAAAAATATTAATTCTTTTGGGGGGTAGGAGAAGCAAGACAAGGTTTGTCTATGTAGCACTGGCTGTCCCAGACCTCTGTCTCCTCAAGTGCAGGGGTTACAGGAGTGCACCACCACATCCTGCAACAATATTAATTCCTTCAACCTAGATGAGGAATGTTTTCCCACCTTTTTGACGTCCTTAATCCCTTTTGATAATGTGTGAGTGTTACTCTACAGTCTTTTACTGTTTTGGTTAAATCTATAGTTAAATATTTCTTTTTTATGCTATTGTCAGTGAGATTATTTTCTTAGATTATTTTCTTCTTTGTGGGTGTGTTTAGCTGTGTATAGAGATATCGTTGACCGTTTCTGCTCTTTTCCAATTCTTACTTTTTTGAGACAGGGACTACTTGGTATGCATTCTAGGTTGATCCTGAGTTTGCTCACCATTCTCTTGCCTCAGCCTCATTCATGCTGGGATTATAGCACGCACCAGCACACCTGATATGCACTATAAGCTAATTATAAGCTATTTTGTATCACACTGAGTTCACTGAATTTACTGGTTTTCATAGTTTTTGTTGTTGTTTTTGGGTCTTTTAAAATTTCTGTATGTATATATATATATATATATATATATATATATATATATATATATATTGCACTTTATAGACAGAAGTTTACTTCTTTGCCAACTTATATTTTAAAGGGTTCATTTTCATTTTGTCTATTTTAGCTAAGATTTTCAGCATTAAGTTGAATAGAAGCATCAATAGTAAACACCTTTGCATGACCAGTACTTCTAGAAAACGCCCCTCATCTCCATTGAAAATGAGAGAAGCAGTGGGATTTCACATTCCCTTCCTCACCCTCTGAGCATTTATACTCTAGGGGACATAGACAAGCAAAGGCAGAGAAAGTTCTGTGAATGAAATAAAATGTGATGAGGTCATAAAGAGCCAGTGAGATGCATGGAAACTGAATGTACTGTTCTTCTAAGGCCCTGTTATGCTCTTGGCAACTCAAACGAGAATGAGGAAGGACAGCAAGGTGGCTGCAGTGTGGTGGACAGAGCCAATACGGACCTACAGGTTCTGCCGTCTCACATCCCAGGATCGCCTCTCCCATTTCACTTCTAGGCCATGTGACATTTTCTCAGCAATCCCTTCCTCGTGACACTATCACATGACTTCACACCCCTCTCTTACCTTGATCCTCACAATTTTAAGTCAGTTATGAGGGCAATGAGAAGCTTCTTCATTCCCAGCTTGTTCTCAATTCTCTGAAAAGTTTCCTATTATATTATGTTGGAATATGGTGTTTACCTCAGGCCAGTCTCCTTGTTCCTGGAGTTAAAATACTCCATTTAACCACTGACTCACCTGTGTCTCCTGCTATGGATGTGGGCTAGAGTTCCTGGTTGACAGCTCAGCAGAACCACTTACCATGGGTTATGAAGCCATTTCAAAGAGAAAGAAGCCAAGAGAAACAGAAGATGTTTTCTCCATATTATTGAACATCAGTTAGTAGCCAATGGACTGGCAGTTCAAGGTAGCAAATGCCATACTGAATTTCAGTTTTCATAAATATCTCATTTGCAACTCTCATTCAGATTTTGAGAGAAGCTTATTCCTCCTGTAAATCTGAAAGTCACTCATTATATTATTTGCACTATTCTCCTTTCAGATGGATAATGCTTCCAAAATTTAATAGGGACATAGTTGGCTGCTTGTAATCTCAGCAAACAGGAGGCAGAAACAGGGAAATCCCTGAGACAAGCTGGCTTGTTAGGCTAGCTGCAGTTTCAGAGAGAGACTTTATCTCAGTAAATAAAGAGGAAAGAGACCAAGGAAGACAGCTGAAATCAGCAGTTGGTCTACACACACACACACACACACACACACACACACACAAAGCAAACAAAAATGCAAACACTAACATGCATGCACAGCCGCTGCTGCCTTGAGGATCTGTCTGCATCAGTCTCCTGTTCACTAAAACAGGACTAGGAATAACAGCACATACCCCATAAAATTTGTTATGAGAATTAAATGAGCTAGTACACATAAGCGACTTAGAATAAATAGTACCTAGAAAACAGTAAGAGTGCAATAAATACTAATTAGCATGGTTATTACTCTGATGAATAAAACCAGGGAAAAAAGTAAAAAATCATATAAAATATAAACCCCCAAAGCAATATTGTGAGATACATATAAGTACTTTAGTGATTATCATTATAATGTTCTAATGCATTTCACATTATTTACAAACTATTAAAAACAGAATTCATAGGCTGAAAAAAAAAAAAAAGCTCAGTGCTTAAAAGCACTGGCTGCTCTTGCAGAAGACCCTAGTTCTATTCCCAGCACCCACATCACAGCTCATATACATCTGTAATCCCAGTTTTAGCAAAATAATGTCCCCTCCTGGCCTCCACAGGCCAGACACATGATGCCAGACATGCATGCAGGCAAACTGCCTATACACATAAAATAAAAAACTGAAATATTATTGAATATATCACTCGAGTTGCAGTACTCTGTGTCATTATTGTGTTGAAAGCAAAATATTAAATAATATTTGTCTAGTTTAGCTGGTTTTACTGGAGACTGATTCTAAAGGATGTACAGGGGTTTAATATTTCAGATATTATTTCACATACTTTTTTAATTAATGTATTTATTTATCTATTCATTTTGCATTTTTAAAAATGTGTCTAACGCTTCTAAAAATAACAAATGGCCCAAGGAGAGAATGTGAATGGAGGTTAAACAGTTCAATGTATGCCTTGATGATGCAATAAAATGGGCTTTATTAAGAACAAACAAACAAAACGAAATTTAAACTGTCAGTTGTATGACTGAACCAGCCGTCTTGGCACTCTCTATGAGTTTACGGGGATTTCTTTTAATGCAAAAAACAAATTTTAGGATTACATATAACACACTGACAATGGCTTGATCGTTTTCTTTCTACACAATATGCTAAACTATGAAATCAGAATTAACTTAGTAGACATGAATTTTCTAGTTAATAAATGAAAACAATTCTTATCTGCTATTATTGTCAATTTATTAAAATAAATAAAATTGAAATTATTTCTGAGCCTAGAGAGATGGACCAGTGGTTGAGAGTGCTTATTGCTGTTGCAGAAGACCTGAATTCTGCATCACCTGGTTGCCCACACCATTTGTAACCCCAGTTTCGGGAATCCAACTCCTCTGTGGGCAGTGTGTCAGGAGATGTACGTACACACATTCAAATAAACACTCGTACACATAAAATAAAATAATAAACATTTAATAAATAAATCTTTTAAAATTTTTCTAAAAATATAGAATGGCATTGGTACAAAATAAATTTAAGTGACCAAATAGATGAATAAAAAAGAATATGTAAAGAAAAAGAAGGTTGTTTCAAACTAATAAGATTGGCAGCTAGATCTTCCTCCGATGCAGCTGAAATATGGCCGCTATTCACACTAAACTGGAGCAAAATCGCATCTATTTCCTTAACACTGCATAGTACTTACCCCACAGTGGAGGACATTATATGTTGATGCAACCAACTTTTGACCTACCTTCACTTTCAATGACTTTTAACTGTAGATATTGAGCAGATGTGCAAAGTGTGTTTCTTTCTATGTAGTTTCCAGTTTTAAATGCATTACCCAGAATATAAAAGAAACAATTCTTCCATGTCATGAAAATTTACCTCCTCTCCTTTTCTAACTTCTTTCATTTTAAATTATTCCCTTCTATGCCTTACTGCTCCTCTCTCAACTTTTTTTCCCCTCTAAGTAAATAAATAGAAAAGAAAAAAAAATCAAGTTTACAGTAAGTCTAAGGTTCTTGACTCTTTACTAATATTGACAGGGCACCGAATTGAACTTTAAATAAACACCTACTTACAAGGACTGCACTGAAAGGAAACTAATGAAATTCCAAGGTGCTCTGGGGTGGCTGCTTTATTCTGATCGGTGGTAGATTGCACTATTGACCAAATGTCAGACAAGGAACGATACAATGATTGAATAAAAGTGTATGCATAATCGGAGCCGAGAACTTTGCCAGGACCAGCGTTGTTGAATTTCTCAATGCTAAAAGAAATTCTTTCTCTTATAGACATACATACCTCTGCTCTGAGTGCAAATATTATTATATTTTCTTTCTGGGCTCCCTCCTAGTTTTATTGGTGCCTCCAGATAAAATAATGTGAGGTGCCTTAGCTAGAGACGCTGATGAAATATTTTCAGCCTAGATATTAATCTGTTATCAGTTCTGTAGGTGTGAAATGTGATGAAGATGACAGAGAATCATGCTCCACGGGCCTCAAGTAATTTGCACCAAAGATATTTAGATCTATCTTTGGACACTGCAGATCAGTTATTATGGGAGGGGAAAAGCCCTTGGGGAGTCTACCTTGAAACATATTTCAAATGCCAAGGGAGTTGCATGAAAATTGGGTAATGAATGAAATTCTGATTGCAAAAAAAAAAAAAAATCACTTTGGAATGTGACTGCTGCAGCACACATCTGCCCTGTGCAAACCTTCAGCACTTAGCAACATGGCTGAGCAGTGTGGATTCTGCCATGAAGCTGGATTATTCCTCTTTGCCAGAAATATTTGTGAAAGTCTCCCATAGTTAAAATTTTATTTTTAAAATGCCATGGTGAGTTTATAATATATGACAGTCTATAGATACTTTATGACAACCTCACCAAAGAAATTTTCATCTTTATCTCCATGACTTTATACACTTTGGAATGTTTATTAAATTCTTTTGGCTATTCCTCAACAATTACAAAGTAAACCAACTTCTCAACAAAATTGGTCTTTCATTCTTTATTTGTGGCTCTGGGATCAGGAAATGTCATAATTGTTTCCTCTTAGGAACCATCTCTGAAATACTCAGAAAAGGCTTACCAATGTAAGCCAAGGAAATTGCTCTGTACTCAGTTTTCTTTCTACAGAAGAAAAACATGGTTGTTTATACCAGGTAGGCATCTATTATGAACACAGGCAGAGATCTGAAGTACCACTCCGGGAGAGTCTGCTCAGCAGCTGAGAGCACTCCTGCTCTTCCAGAGGACCAAATCTGTTTCCCAGAACCCGTGAATACAGAGTGGCAAACAACCACCTGTAACTCAAGCTGCAGGAGGTCTGTTGTCCTCTTCTGGCCTCTACAGACTCTGGCACTCAAGTGCACATATCCACAAACTGACACATGAATTACAGATAACTTAAAGACAAAATTAACCTGTAAGAAGAAACATATCTCACATATCTCTACATAAAACTCAATGTATTAAGAATAAGGCACATCGAACTAAATTATATACTTAGATAAATATCTAAGTATATTTATAAATATCTAAGTATATCAGGACATATCTTATATTTGCTCTCAATAGGTAATGTAGTCTATGTAGTGAGAATTGGCATCCAAATTGGTGTGGGGAGTGTGTGGGGGGGTTGGGGTGTGTGAGTGTGGCTGTGGCTGTGTGGGTGTCACTAATCATAATTAGTCTGTGAAGAAAACCCTTGGATTGCTCCTTGACTTTTTCAGCCTGGAAAGGCATCTGAGCACCAATTTTCCACGAATCTCAGAACATGGCAGATGTAACTGGAGAACTGGAAAACCTGAGCAGCTCTGTGGATTTGGAAAGAAAATGAAGAAGGAAGTGGACTAACGGAAGTAGTTCCTGAAGGAAGAACAGCTCAGAATGTCTGAGCTATTAGGAAACAACGCCATTACACTGGGTCTCAGGACACAGAAGCAAAATCTCTCCAAAAGTTCTTAGACATAAGTATAAACAGAAGAGGCAAGGATTGGAATGACATGTAGATGTATCCTAGAACATTCCGTGCAACTGTCCAGAAGCAGGACATGGCTGTTGTGTGGTAGAGGGGAGGGGAGGGGAAGGGAGCAGAGGGGAGGGGAGAGGAGGGGAGAGGAGAAGAGAGGAGAGGGAAAGGGAGGGGAGGGGAGAGGAGAAAAGGAAAGGAGAGAAAAGAGAAGAGAAGATAAAAGAGGAGAGAAGATAGAAAAATGAGACCAAGAGAGAACTGGGTGAACAAGAAGGCTCAAAAGGTAAAGGTGCTTAGGTACAGTCTGCCTTTCCTTTGCTTAATTTGTTATTGATTTTTAATTAGGAAGCTCTCACCTGTATTGGTTCCTGCATAGAAAGTGATGACTTGATGAAGGTCAGATATAGGTTAGTGAGATGAGTATTTCACTGCAGTTAGATGCCAGAATCAGGCTCCAGATCCAGCTAAATCATTATGTTCTCCAACACCTAACTTACCTCCATTTGATAAAGGTCATACACTGAGTACTAATTGTTACAATTTTCATGAGGCTCAAATGATACACTGGCTATGTAATTGTCCAAAAACAATGGAGCATCTTGCTATTTTCAACTTGTTTTTACATAAAATTTTGTTTTGATTTTGTTTATTTCCTGTAAGTAGACTTTTTTATTGCCACTTTCTTTCAGTATTACCATGCTTTTACACAATGAAACTTCTAAGTATGGCACAATGAAATAGCAGAACTACTAAAGAATTGGAGAATGAGATTTTTACACAAAATATGGCTAGTGTTTTTAAACAGTTTATTACCATGTCCTCTTGATCCTGAATAATGACAAAATTGATGCCTTTTTTTCTTTATTCCTAATGCAAATGCATGTAAAACCTTCATGACTAGGTAAGACCTTGAAAACTCTACCCTCAAGTTCATGTTCTCATGCTCGGTGTTGGTTGAGCCTAACTGCCAGTCTGAACAATAGACCCAGTCATTAGGACCTCCCAATTTTAAAAGCAGTTTTTAAACTTCTAAATCCCTACTTCGATGATCTGGGAAAAGCGCTTTCCACACTCTGAGGAAGTAAAACGCGGAAACGTTCACATTCATGAGACAATAGCTTCGACTGAATGCTGTAAAATGAAATATGCTCTTTCAGTTTTCCTTTCAAAAGAAAAATTGCATAAATAATACATCTGGTTCTTGCAATACCAAACAAGCACAATAGCTACTTTACAGCTTTCATCTAAATTGAAGGCCATCTTTTTCGTTTTTATGATGGAACCATTAATACAATGTCACCCCTTCTGACTGGCTATGAGGCTCCAGACACATTGGCCGTGAGGCAGACAGCCCACTGCCAGTGGAGGTGCCAATAACACTGGAATGTTATTAGCTTAACTACATGGTAAGTTATGAGTTGATCAAAATTGAAAATTGAGTAAAGCTTCTGAAATCTAGACATGGCTGATGACTAGTTGTGATTATTAACTTGACAAAATATAGAATTATCTGGGGAGGGGTTTCAATGAAAACTTGTCTAGACCGGATTGACCTGTAGAGAGTGACATTGGCTGGACTGATCCATCCTACTCTGGATGACACCGTTCCCTGGAAAGGGGATCCTGGGTTATACAGGCACAGAAGAAGCAAGATAAGTGTAAGCATGCTTACACTGATAAACTGCTGTGTGCTCCTGTTTGTGCATGACTGGCTGCTTCAAATTCCTGCCACCGCGACTTCCCTAAAATGATGGACTGGACTGGACCTTGGAACTGTGAGCCCAAAAAAACTGTTTATTCTTAAATTGTTTTTATCGGGTCATTTTTATCACAGCAATCAGAAATGAAGCTAAGAAATAGGACATAGTCTCTTTCTCAGGAAAAATTTGCTGAAGACCTTCTTTTGCTCTAGCCCCCAATCCACCTAAGAATCTGTCACCCAATGAGTAAAGTGGAAATTTTACACATACGGGACTTGACTAAGGATCTAAAAGCCTTTTAGTAGAGTGCCTTGGTGATTTAGTTTGTAGCAGTCTGTGTCAGAAATATGGGGGATGGAAGTATTGTTTTGATTAAATCTCCTTTTCTACCTGTTTTCAATTCAGACAAGAAAGAGTTGTTTGGGAAAGGAATGAAAATAATGGCAAAATTAGATTTTTCTAATTATTCAAGGATTTGAATTATCCTCACTGCTGTGGCCTCTGTCCCATTTCAACAGATAATTGAGAGCTGGCAGTAATTGACATATTAAGGCTTTCTTTCATTTAAGGCAAATAGAAGGACACAGTTAAACATTAGGCTTACCCTCTAGGTAATCAGAACCACATGGCAGATAGCCACCAAACAGAGGTTTAAAGGGATTTACTGACTTGTGATAAATACAGTGCTGTGGAGGGAAGTTAAGGAACATTCAAAGTAACCTGTGGATAGCAGCTGGCATTGTATGGATTTAGCAGGACAAGATTTAATTGCCCATGAAAAGGAATTAAACAAAGTAGTGTAACCTGTGATTTCTTAGCCTTCCCATTGCTATTTCTTTTCTATAGAAGGGCCTTTTTAAGGCTCTCTGTATGATTAAATATAATCTTAATTTTATTTGGGGAAATGTAAAAATACTGTACAGTGTGTGACGAGTTATGCCAGACTCACAGAAAATGAGTCAAAATTTGCTACTTCACATAAGCAAGTATTATACACAATGGGGTTTCACAGCATTATAGAATAGGCATGGGTATTTGGCAGAGTCGAGGGTTCCAGCTGCAGACTGCTACGTATCCGCAGGGAGATCCTACATCAAGACATTGAGTGTCTTGCTGTCTTTCTAGTCTCCAAAATGGGAATCCGTGGGTCCTACTAATATGCACGAAGTGTTAGAGGAACGTGGAATAAATGTCCAAGAAGTCTTAGTTTTTAACTAGTATCCTAAATAATAGAAAAACAGCAATATTAGGGTGAGGAGATGGCTTAATTGGCAAACCTGATTTTGGACCCTAGTACCCATTTTTAATAATAGTAATAATAATAATAAATGAAGGTCAGGAGCATAGGTAACCCTAGACACTAGCACTGAGGGTGCTGGGACAGTTAGATCCCTAGAGCCCACTGGTCAGTCAGTCCAGCTAATTAGTGAGCACCAGGTTCAACAGTGGACCCTGTCTTAAAAGATAAGATGGATAAATAAGTAAGGAAGTCACCTGAGTTTGGCTTCAGGCCTCCAAAGGCACACATGCACATGAATCTATATGCTCACTAACATACATACGCATACAATACACACACACACACACATACACACACATATATATAGACACAAAAACAACAGTAATTAGAAGAAAACATTGTAAACATTATTTTGAAGTTAGCATTATATCACAGTTAGTTTCTTTTTTTTTTAAATCACATTTGGTTAGAAATTATTGCTACTGAGACTGAGTTAGATTTGCAGAATTTAAAATATACTCAGCCTCTAATGTTTGTGTTTGCTTTTATAAGAGGCAAATTAAAACACTGGCAAATGCCTTTTAATATAATTTTTAATTCTTATCCCCTTAGAGACTACACATAAAATATTCATTTATCTTCCATTTCAGTTTGGTAATATATGCTTGGCAATTAAGAACTTGATGTGCTAAGAGATAAATGTATTTAGGTTAAATGTGAGTGCTTTGTAGAAAGCTTTGCAGGAACTAAGTTATGCTGCTTACCGTCTGGAAAGAGATGAAGAAAACTTTAATTCTTAGAACCTTAGAAATGTCAATGTGTCCCTGCCCCTTCAACACATTGCTGACATTAAGAAATACACCTTAATTTTATCATTCAAACACAAAATGCTAAGCAGTTAAAAGGCTCCTCTCACTCTGCATTCATCCCATTGAAGTCATTGATACAATCCGGCACATTCTGAGGCTCCCTACTTCTGGCTTTTGTTGTTGTGGAATATTGTTATTAGGATGGATTTAACATTTCCCAATCCTAATGTCTACCATGACACCTTCCTGCACAAACCACCCTTTTTATATAGTGTCAAATTAATGCACAAATACACAAATAAAAACCATAGATTTGCAAAAGCAGACTGGAGTAAAACTGCAATAACTCCATATGCTGTAGGTTTATAAAACTGTTGTTTATTTCTGAAGCCATCCTTGGGTTTTCCATGTATTTTTCTCTAACTTTATTTATAGTAGTCAGTTAATTAGTATAAACACATAAATTATAATATACTTAGGTTCCCAAAAACTGACATGAGGACTTGATAACAAATCAGAATGGAAAACAAAAGACAACCTTTTGCTTTGTTTTAATTTGTTTTGTTTTGTTTTTTGTTTTTTGTTTTTTTTTTGCTTTGGTTTGCTTTGATGGTAAGGTTTGGTTTTGGTTTGGTTTGGTTTTGGTTTGGTTTTGTTCTTTTGTTCACTTTTTAAAAATTTATTAACAGTTTTATAAATTACAGTTTATTCACTTTGTATCCCACCCTCCCTCATCTCCTCCCATGCCCAGGCTCAAGTTCACTGATAGGGACCTCCTCCTTCCCTTCCCTCTGACCCTAGCTTATCAAGTCTCATCAGGACTGGCTGCCTTGTTTTCCTTTGTGGCCTGTTAGGGCTGCTCCCCCATTAGGGAGAGGTGATCAAAGAGCCAGCCACTGAGTTCATGTCAGAGACAGTTCCTGTTCCCATTTCTAGGGAACCGACTTGGAATACTGATCTGCCATGGACTTCATCTGTGCAGGGGTTCTAGGGGTTCTAGGTTATCTCCATGCATGATCCTTGGTTGGAGTATCAGTTCTTTGAGACAAGTTCTCACTTTGCAGCCCTGGGTAGCTCGGAAGTTTGCTACATAGACCAGGCTGCCTTTTAATGTTGAGGCATCATTGCAGGCATGTGCTATTCACACCCAGCTGAAGGCCTGGTTTTCTTCAGGCATTTGTCCACTCTAAGAACTGTGCTGGGAATCTCTTTGCCATAACTCATTAGTATCAAAATGAATACTGTATTTCTTGAGCCCAATCTGGTGATTTTGTGGGACATCCATTCATTTATCTCTATGTGAAACTGACCATTTTGTTGGGACCAAACAGCCTATACAAACCCAAGTAATGACTTACACAGTCATTGGTAACTTTACCATTTCGATTACTTTTAATATTTTTTTGAGAGAGTGTGTCATTGTGTAAACCAGGCTGGCTCTAAATTTGACATCCTCCTGTCTTAGCCCTCCAGAGTTCTGGATAATAGATCTACACATAATTTTAGATGAAGAAGGTGTTACTGACTTACTGCTATAACTTGCTTTATATGATAACCCATAGTGAAAGATCTGGGTGGGAGGGGAAACAGTGGAAGTGAGAAAGAAGCCCATGTTTATTTACATTTTCTGCTTATTAAAAAGTTTTTGAGGTCTGATACAGGGTCCCAGAGCTAATTCCAACTTCACAAATCATTATAACTTATTGTTTAAATTAGTCATACTTCCTCAACCTTACACAATCAAAATTACTCCTCTCAAGAATGGTTATACCTCAAGTTGGATGTATAAACAGAATTTATTTCCCCCAGTATAGGCATTGTTCTATATGAGGCTATAATGTACAGGTGTTGTGTTATAAATTAATGATATTAATTTCATGTGTAGCTTATGAAACAGGAGATGTATGCATATTTCAATTTAAATTATAGAGTGTAATGGAGTTTTAGATGGTGGAGGTTCAGCTAACTTCATCTCTGCAAGCTCTGCACGCGGCATTAATGTGCAATTAGTTTATCTTTATATAAAGTTTCCTTACTCGCCACTTACCTTGTATCCATGAACCCGGATTTATTTGCATCGCAGAAAGCCTGTGCCAGCACTGAGATGGCTCACTGGCTGAACCCTTGAAGCTCCTAATGCCGCCGCTAAGTTTACTACTGTTAAAGGACCATGGAGCCGGCCATGCTGACTCCGACCAGCTACCCCAGCTACTTGGGAGGCTGAGGCAGGGTTGCAAACTCAAAGCCTACCAGAGACCTACAAGGAGTTCAAGGACAGCCCAGATAATTGAGAGAACCAGTTTCATTATTATTTGAAATATTTTGAAAGTAAAAGGAGCTCTGAGGCTATAACAGCTCAGTCGATGGTACAATGCTTTCCTGTCAGGTTCAAGGCCAAAGACTACACACACACACACACACACACACACACACACACACACACTCAGAGAGAGAGAGAGAGAGAGAGAATATGTGGGAACTTTTGCCAGGACTTGTCTGCATTATCATTTAGCACTAACATAAAATAGTAAAATTATTGTATCCTTGCTAAAATCTTAGGGAAATCTGACTTGAAACACACTAATACACAAAGTTAAAGACAATTAAAATGCATCACTGTGTAGGTAGTTAGATAACCGTATATGGACAGTAGCTCCATCGGCACTAAACAGTCTGTGTGGGGACACTGAAAGCCGCTTGGACAAGGGTTTCAGAGCTGTTCTCCTGATTGTACAAAGATGCTATCTGTGTCTGAAGTAAAACTTTTCTGTTGTCCATAATGGAAAGAGATTAGATACCCTTCTGAAGAGAAAATTATCTCCTAATTACAAACCAGATTCACTCCTTGGCTCCAATTGGTCTTTAAACTCCTCCGTATGTATTTCCCTTACCAGGACAATTAACATCAGAGTCTCTGCTTAAAATTCTAGTAACGATATTCCCTGTCTCGGGACATTGCCATCTTTTCTTTCCTATATAAGCAATATCTCATTTATCAAGGTTATGATTAATTATATTGTAAAGGGGAACATTATCCATGTCTGCCAAAGATAAACTAAATTAAATGGACAAACAGATTAGATATAAAGAAGGATATTAAGAGATAATGGGATGGCTTCCCTTGAGATCTTTAAAAGCAACGCAGATGCCCATCAGCTTACAGTAGTCTAGGTAGAGTTAGCCTGAAGCCAGGACGATAAAGCAGAGAGATAACTCCCGAATTCTGCCCCCGCCATACTTTCTCCTACGATTTCGTTCTTTGCCCTCTGACTGTAGCAGCATCCCCTCAGCTCTGTGATGAAGCTTCCGGCTAGTAGAAGTTTTGGTTTTTGTGTTTTGTTTCATTCTTACTGTTAACAAACTTTCTAGGCACCTTTTGGTGCATGTCTCAAAGAAACAGAACGAATGAATAACAAAGAGGAGAGTTAAAAAATAAAAGGGCAAAACACAATCTAGGTAAATGCTACTAAAAGTAGTGACCACCACAATGAAAATTTTAAGATACGTGCACCCTTCACTTGTACAGCCTCATGGCCATACAATCAAATGGTTATGGATTTCTGAAAGAATTCTAAAATCTCCTTCATGTAAGTTAAAAAATCATTATCCCATTATGTGTAGCAAACAATGATATTCTTCAATACTAAAAAAAAAAAAAAAAGACATTGAGTGTATTCTGTGTTTATAAGACAGTAAACAATTATCAAAACAAAGCTGCATTCACTGGGAAGTAACAGAACGCAGGCCTGTCAGCCTCAAACAGGCCTGCTGAGGCTCCACGGGCCTCAGAGGGAAAAAGAACCAGAGAAACCAGCAAGGGAGCGGCGCCCCCTGGAGGAGGGCAGTGGGGGTAGCAGGAATTTCTTAGTGCCCTGGAACAAAGGTGGCATCATGCTTGATTTTTTTTTTCAATATTAAATTATTATACAGAAATATACAAATTTCTGCTTGGTAGAAACTAATTGCTACATGACGTTTACAGGTAGATACTTCGCTGCATGAAAGTTTTTGATATTCTTTTGTTTTTTAAGCACCTTTTAAAATTTGACTAAAATGCTTTTCACTCACAGAAATTTCTATTCTAGATGCTGGTGTCACTGATGATACGTTTTTCCTGGCTCTTCTATGGAGAATTCTAACATTTAAAGTATTCTGATAATTTCAAGTGTCCCATGTATAAGAGGTAGCTCTTTTCTGCAATATATGTGAGGGCTTATATAGTCAATTTGTCTCAGTATACCAAGTAGAGAGTTTTCTCACAGCCTGGATTTCTGGAGTGGTTTGCTATTTATTTAGGACATAGGAGTAAATTTCATTCAGGGATAAAGTTTTTTTTTTTTTTTTTTCCGTAGGCAAGAATGATTGTACAGTGAGAAACTGGTCAGTGGAGATTGGTAATTAGATGTGTTTTAACCAATGAAACACTGTGAAGTATTACTGACTGGAGAAAATGGCTTCCTATCAGGCATGAGTAGCAACATCCAACCAGAGGTCATCGATAAAAGACCACTCCTGTCTGTTGATCTGTCTGTGAGCATGTCTTTGTGTGCATTAATGAATGACTGTGTATAGCTCAAGTTATCTAACCTAATGTAATTTTTGGTAGCTCTGTGAGTATCACGTCAGGATGGTGACTAAGGAAATATATGTAGGAATCATGACTTCAAGAGCTTGAGCTTGTTTCATAAGTAAAATTTTTCACATGTGATTTTCATTCATCGCAAAGAAAATATTTGTATTTCACATATGCATATATAGCTTATTTTATCACTCTGGGAAAGCAGTAGAAAATGAATTGAACGTGAACTGAGTGTTATTTGCTTAGTCATTGTAATATTGATAAAAAAAGAGTTAGATTATATGGCTAAATATTAGCAGAATATAAGCACCCCTAACTGGGACTTATTAACCAAGTAACTAACTATAAAAAAAATAATTCTTTCAATGGAAGTGTTTGTTTAAAAAATGTTTTAAAACTTCAATATTAAGGAGAGAGATGTCATCAGGTACATGGTTATATTTCATTTTATTTAAGAGAAGGTATCTAGAATAATTTGTACACCTATGTGAAACACGTATAAAGCCAAAGGTGGTCACTGCCATATCTCTCTTTAAATCACACTGTGATCATTTAATGAAACTTTTGCCATGTATTTTATATGATCCAATGAAAGAACAGTTATCCTATGGAAGCATTGTGCTTTTTATAGAAAACATTTGATATATTTGCACATATTATGTATTCATATAACTCACTTTCTGTAAGGAATTCAATAAATCAGCAATAGCCTTGCATAATCCTTGGGTAGGGACTCCACTCACATTCTGTAAATCATTAGTTCAGTTAACAAGAATTAAACAACAAAATCTCATCCATTTACTCAAAACATTGGCTGGAATACTACAAAGCAAATGAGATGTTGGGGGAGTTGTTTTGTTTTGTTTTGTGTTTTTTTGTGAGAAATTATTTTACTTCTTCCTGTTGCAGAACCATGCAAAGCCCAAATCAAATCATAGAAATGCTTTAAGACTTATATTAAGTACGTTTAATGAAATTTAAAACTGATAGGAGTGGTAGCCATTTTATTCTCTCAAGAAACAGGCACTTTGGCGCACTCATTTCAATACAGTCCCCACTTGGAAACTATGCCTTGCGCAAAGACAGGGGGAAAATATTAGAATCACTGTGGGAGTGACAGGAGAAATGGAGAAAGACAAATTCCTCCAGCCTGATCCTTCATGATTCTTTTCTAGTTATTGAGTGTATAAATTTCAATCCCCTTGTACAACTGAAGGGAAAAACATGATTATCATATCACTCACAGCTCGGCAACCTTAACTTCAGCTCAGTATAAATTCACTCTGTATGAAGTGACTTTTAATACTCTATTTCTTAACAGCAGCATTAAATTTTGTACGATTAACAATTTATTTACTCTTGCTTTCTTAACACAGGCTTGTATTTGGTAGTATGGCCATTGCTAACCTGTCATGGCACAAGTATCTTCCTGTATGGTGAAGGTTCAAATCGAAAATTGCCTCCTAATCAGATTCTTGAAGCTGTCTGTAAAAAAATAAAAACTGTGAAGGGGAATTTTCGTGCGCCCCTTCCGTTTCTCTTCTCCACACACCACGCCATGTCTGTCTTAAGTGCAAAGAGTAGAAGGCAATAAACCAACACTACTAGAATCGCTTGGTTTTAGGATTTAATATAATTAGTGGGTGGGTCGCAGCAACAGGAGCAAAGCATAGAATTCCTTGCACACCAGAGCCCTGTAAAAAGGAAATAAAATGAATCCGTCACCCTACTACCATAAAGAGATCCCGAAATGTGTTTGAAAAGCAGAAAACAAGGCAGGAAGGGCCAGTTTCTCAGTTAAATTAGTGATAATCAATCATGGATGAGGGAGGAGCTTGTGGAGTGATGGATTCTGATAGATTCCGGGGGAGAGGCAGTCGCTGTCAACTGTGGACACAGCGGGGAGACCTCCAGATTCCAACAGTTCCAAACCCACAGATAACCTGGCTAAAAAGCAGAACAACATAAACGGGATGAAGGTGGGAATGGCTTGAACTTGGGGGAGTGAGGGATTAGGATGAGATGGGAGGGATAGGAGAGCAGGAGTTGTCATCATCAGAAAGCACATTTATGCCTATACGAAACTGTCACAGAACAAACTCCTCCAAGGTTAAGTGATGACATTAGCACAGTGACGGTGAGGATGGAATCACCATCTCTTTCCCGGCTCAACAGGGTGACTATAGAAAACAACAGTGTCAGGGAAGCTTGGACATTTTACAATCCACCCTCTCCAGTATAGTTATCATTTCTGAGTTCTTAAAGAGTCTCCTCCGTCTCCAACACATGTGCCTGGCTCTCATCAGCGCTAATGGAAATTAACAAGACAAGGGACCCTTAATCATTTATCGTATATAATCGGAAGGCATGATTCGCGGTCTTGATTAGAGTGCGAGCTGAACAAGATATTACAAAGATTTGACTCTCTTCAAACATGTCCACTGCAGCAATTCAAAGGGGAAAATCATTGGGGGGGGGGGGGAATCGTTCCAGATCCTTCGCTGCTTTGAGAAGTTCAGAAGTGAGTGGACAAAATGTTGCAAGAACATAAAAAGTGTCCTGAAACTTGCTATTTACCGGTGTTAAAAGTGTTCATAATGCCTTCAGCACGGGCTTAGCCTGTGTTTGATATACATTTCTTTAAACATTGCTCTCAAAGTGGAAACTTTGTTTATTTGCCCAGAGTACAGTTTAGGAAAAATATTTTGACCTAAAGTTTTAAGACTTCCATGCTTTTAGGAAACCTTATTGTTGTGTGGCACGCATTTAAAACTTCAAGCTGAGAGCAAAACTAATCTAGGTAAGCGTGCTCCGGGCAGCAGGGAGTGTGTGTTCCTTGGAGCGATACTGAGATCTCGGAGTCTCAGGGTCCCACTTGTCCTATCTGTTATCTGAGGACAGCGACCCTCCCTGAGGTTTCTTACCGTCTTTATCTGCACCGCTTCCTCCAACAGAAGGATGAGTAGTTCACTTCCCCCGGAGACATGTCAGCTGCTGCTCAAGAGCTCCTCCCACAAGCCAGAAACCACGCTTCTCACTGCATCTCGAGGCTTGTGTCTCACTGTGGGCGTCAGGAAAGTCTCAGCGGGGAAAGAATACCCCTTCGGATGGCCATAATTTTGTGATTCTACTTTATTTAAGTATTTGTTGAGAGATTGCTATATAATGCTTAATTCTTTGATCTTCAAGTTGCTTAAAATATTAATAAAAATGTTTTTTTTTTAAAGAAGCAAGAATATTCTCTTTATTCACCTTCTGGAAATTTTGTTGTAGCAAAAATAACAGTAATTTAACTCTCAGAAAGTGGCTTGCAAAGTAAGATAAAATGTTGTGTTTTGTCTTATTAAGAGATTCAAGAAAATTAATTTAACATTATAAATAAAATAGTCAGTGCCAATAACCAGAAGCAAAATATAGGTAATTGGTCTGGAGAATTCGATACTACGATGGAGCAGCTGAGAGTGGCCATTGTCACAGTAAATTCTACCGGTGTGGACGCAGGACTAGCCACAGGATTATCAACATGGATTGCTGCAGCCATGAATCATCTGAAGGAATGGGCGGGCATGGGAGTGTTAGCAGGCCTTCTGGTGTTGGTCTCCTTGGTTTGCCTGTGGTATATATGCAAGATTAGAGTCTCACAACAGTGTGATGCAGCAATGATCATTCAGGCCTTTACAGCCATTGAAGCAGGACATTCTCCCCAAGCATGGTTGGATACCATAAAAAGCTAAAATGATACGCTCAGGATGCGAGGCTAAGCACTGCACTCAGGGTCAGCCGCTTTGGACCCAGAGAAGAGCATGTCTGATTGCATGCGGGTTGATGCCCCAGGTCCCGCCTCTGAGAAAAAGGTATTGGACGGGTCTGATGCTCTTTGGGTGGATGACACCTAAATGAACATCTGTACAAAGTCCCAATTTATTTCTAATATCAGAGATCAGACCTCTACTCTTGCCTGATGCGTCTAAAACAAAAAGGGGGAACTGTAGAGAGCTGCGGAATGCTATGCCTTAAAGATGGAGCTGGTTTCCGCCTTCCACCTTCCCGATGGTGAGTGCTCTCTGTCACGAACAATTCCACATTTGGCTAAGGCTGAAGATCTGGCTTGCTTCCATGTATGTGGACCTATCTGCATTGCCCCCATGGCACGCCTGGGTTGGCTACCCAGAGGCTATTTAAGCTGTGGGCTGGCTTTCCCCAGGGTCCGAGAATTGTTCAATGTTCCTGAATAAACTGCATTGAAAAAAAAAAAAATAACAGAAAGTTTAACCGATTCTTCATAAAAATAGTCCAATCATGTAAAACCTCAAACATTATACCTATCATAGAAACAAGACAACCAAGTGTTCAGTAGTGTGTTTAAAAAGAAGCATACATTTGCCAAAAATAATGTTACTATTTTCACAGATGAAAAATAAGATAAACTGAAATAATATAGAAACAAACTTAACACCTAACTGAAAAAAATGCTTAAGATGACAAATACCCTTTTTAAAAAATATCTGAGATGAGATCTTGAATAATTTTAAGTCATTTCAGGGATCATCCAAAAATCATTGGGTTAAAATGGCTAGTAAAAATAAATTTTAACAACATAATGACATTGATTAGGCTACATAATCATAACCTACATAAAGTATAGATATATTTAATCTATAATGAATAATATAGCAGCGAAATACATTAACAAGATCAAATGCAAAAGTCATTGGTGAATGGAATGACATGCACAGAAGTTCCGTGATACATCACGTGATGTGATAAGATGAAGTGAGCCCTTGACAAATGCTGCTAAGAATTCTTTGTCTGAGTCAAGGTCTTGCTCTGTAGTTCAAGCTGGCCAGGAACTCACCATGTAGCCCAGGCTGGCCTTGCCAATTGTCTTACCTCAACGCTCAGCGGTGGCATTATAGATGCAGGTCACCATGTTTAGCTTATAACTGGCATCTAAACAAGATAAAAGCTAAATGCAATTAAGTCCTGATAACACAGAAATATAGGGGAACAATTTCAAGGTATCAATAGATTTTTATTTAACAACAACAACAGAAATGTTTAAATATAAAAGTAATAGGTCTTAGCAATGAAAATCAGCTATTACCAAGTTGGTACAGAATAAAACATGATATGAAAACTAATAAAGCATAGTATTATTTTGACACTGTGACAAATAGCAAATATTTTAGGTTATAAGATATTGTGCTAAGTTAATAGAAAAAAAGACAAATACAGAGATTTAGCCAAAATATGAATAATCTATAAGACAAAATAAATAAAGGATTAATAATTACAGGAAAAGCTAATCTTGCTAAGAAACCATGGAACAAAACTTTTTTTAAATCTCATATTTAGTTTATTAGAAACATTAATTGACTTTTTTCTTTATTATTATTATTATTATTTATTACAATTTATTCACTTTGTATCCTGGCTGTATCCCTCTCTCATCTCCTTCCTCTCCCATTCTCCCCTCCTTCCTCCTCCACGTCTCTCCTTTAGTCCACTGTTAGGGGAAGTCCTCCTCCACTTCCCTCTGACCCTAGCCTATCAGGTCTCATCAGGACTATGTGGACCATCTTTCTCTGTGGCCTAGTTAGGCCACCTTGCCAGGAGAGGTGACCAAAGAGCTGTCCACTGAGTCCATGTCAGAGACAGCCCCTGTTCCCCCTACTAGGGAATATGGATACTGAGCTTCCCATGGGCTACATTTGATCAGGAGGATTAGGCCTTCTCTATACATGGTTCTTGGTTGGGATATTGGTCTCTGAAGGACTCCTGGGCCCAGATTTTGGGGCTCTGTTTGTCTCCTTGTGGACCTTCTGTCCCTTCCAGGTCTTTCTGTCTCCCTCTCCTTCCATAAAATTCTCTACACTTTGCCCAAAGTTTGCCTATGAGTCTCAGCATCTACTTGATACCCTGATGGGTAGAGTCTTTCAGAAGTCCTCTGTGAAAGGCTCCTGTCCTATTCCCTGTCTTCCATTTCCAAAGTCTATCCTGTTTGCCCTTCTGAATTAGGATTAAACCTCTTCCCTAGCGTCCTTCTTGATGCTTAGCTTCTTTAGGACTTACATTTTAGTATTTTTATTCTATAGTATATGGCTAATATCCACTTATAAGTGAGTATATACCACAAATGTATGGAATACAATGAAAGCATTTAGAACATTTTTAAATAATAACATACAGAGATGAAATGTAGAAAATGTGTACAGAGATATAATTATTTGATATATAAATTGATGTGAATTATATGGCAGTAGTTATACTGATAGTATTAGATACATTATTATATTTATTTGGTAATTCTATATTAAGGAAATTAACTAGAAAGAATAATGAAAGTCCCTTACAAGTTTCAAAAAAAGACTTCTAAGTGTTTCTAAGTGAGCTATAAACACATGAGCAACTGACATCTGCACAATATGACTCTCATGGGGCATATTTAAAACGTCTTTTAAACTCAATATATGAGAAAATGCTCAGGATAATATGCTATGTTTTAAAAAGCATCTTTGCTATTACATTACATTTTTATAAATAAGAGAAATCGAAGAAAATATATGACACATTTCTTTCCTGTTTTTGTTTTGTTGTTGCTGGGTGGGTTTGTTTGTTTGCTTGCTTGATTTGCTTTGCTTTTTCAAGACAGGGTTTCTCTGTGTAGCCTTGGCTGTCCTGGATGATCTTTGTGGAGCAATCTGGGCTCAAACTCAAACAGATTCACCTGCCTCAGCTTTCCTGCATGCCGGGATTACAGGCATGCACCACCACACCCAGCTAACATATTTCTTTTAATGAATGATATTTTACAAAGTAGAAATCTGGAATCAATCTTTTATTATTCGTTCTTTGAAATAGCTATGAACTGTAGATTGATAGAGTAATGCAATAAACTCTAATGACACTCAGGCATAATACACTCTGCTCCTTCTAGTCTCACTCATCATTCTGTTGTAAAACTTAGATCTTTTATAGCTTTATTCTTAATTATTTTAATACCTTTCTGAATATACTTTTAATAACTTATATTTGCATCTAACATATGATAATAATTATTAGTACTTTTAACTAAGTTGTCAATATTTAAATTCCTCATAATGGGTGTTTTTTTGTTGTTGGTTTTTGTTTTGCACATAGAATCCCACAAAAGAGAGTCAAGTGATATATCATTCAAATGTTCTATGATCTATAGAAATTTCTTCTTACTTATGGCATCCTGGAATCAGGAGATTGTTATATTGGGCCATTCACTGTCAGAGCAATGCACAGTCACTCTCTTGGCCTCTGTCCACCAGCTATTCATAGCAGTCCAAGGGATATTCAGACTGCCGAAAGATGCAATGACAGTGGGACTGCCTGTACTGATTGTCACTTCCGTAAACTCGTTCCTCGCCCAGTTGCCCGTATGCTCTACCTTTATCCGCTGTAGAGCTTGGAGAGTTCGTCCCATGGCCAGATCCAGGCTTGGCTTTATGAATGTCATCACCATCATCATACGTTCTTTCATCTTAGGTAATCACTTAAACCAGGGGTTCTCAACCCTCATAATGATGCAACTTTTTTTTTCTTTACAGTCCCTCGTGTTGTGGTGACCCCAACCATAAAATTATTTTCGTTGTTACTTCGTTAAGTGTAATTTTGTCACCGTCATGGATCATGATGTAAATATCTGATATGCAGGAGGGTCTTAGTCTAACCCTGTGACAGGGTTCCTCGACCCCCAGATGGGTCTCCACAAGGGTTGACAAGTGCTGACTTGAACCATCCGTTCAGTTTAGAGACTGATCACATTGTAGGTGGCGGGGGACATTCTTATTTCATTTTCACTCCTTTTTAGGCTTCTTAGAACCAACCAAGCCTTTTCTTCAGGTCTGTCAGGTTTGTCTGTTATTCATCTGTCTTTGATTAAAGCTCTACCTATGATGCTTGTATTTCAGTTTACTTTTCAAAAGAGGTATGAAATTGTAAAGGCTGCACATGTAATGTGTTCATGTATGTGTACACGGTGCAATCTTTAATGGCGAGAAGATTTCCTCTCTCCTGGTAAACTGCTGTAGGTGGAATCATTAATCATCTCTCATCTAGATCAATGCTATAGCCTGCCCTTCCTGCATCCTTTGGAATTCACGTTTGCCAGGGAGATAGTTCAAAATGCATGTGCAGCTAAACCAAGCGCCCTCTCAGAACACTGTGAACACTTGGGGACCTTCAGCAGCTGCTGCCCAGTAGATACTATCCGAATTCCTTTTGGAGATAACATATGAATAGACTCAAATGTCCTCATTGACTCCTTCCTCCGACATTGTTTTCATAAAGATATTCCTACTTTTTGTATGCATGATTCATGTGGATATGATTCATGGTTCATAAGCAATGCTTAGTCTTTCTGTGCTTAAAATTTTACCAAGTGGTGGTAGCGCTCAGGAGGAAGAGGCAGGCAGATCTTTCAGATTGAGACCAGCCTGCTCTACAGAGTGAGGTCCAGGACAGCTAGGACTATACAGAGAAACCCTGTCTTGAAACACAAAACCAAAAACAAACCAAAAAAAAAAAAAAAAACCCTGCACAAATGGTAGCTATGCTTTGAACATAAAATGCCACTGCTAGGCTTATTTGTCTGAAAACTTTCTCCCTAGCTGGGACAATGTTTTGGAAGGTTATGAACCCTTACGAGGTCAGGAAGAAGACATGAGTCACTAAGGGTAGAACTTGAGGTTCTAAGCTGGCCGCACTTCCTGCATGTTCCCTGCTTTCTGACAGCAGATACAATACGATACCCTGCCTCCCCCTCCTGCCATCATGTCCCTCCACCACAGGATGACCTTATCCCTTCGTAAGCTATAAACCAAAGTAAACGCCTCCTTTCTGTTGCTTCTTTCAGATACTTGGTCACACAGCAACGTGACAAAAGTAACTAATGGCGAAGAAGAGTTCCTGTCATTTTTAATTTACCTTTAAAATATTTATTTCTAGCATGCAAGCAGAGGGAGGAGGGAGGGTGGGATTGGGAGGAGAGGAGGGAGGGGCTTATGGGGGGATGCAGAATGAATAAAGTGTAATTGATGAAAAATTAAAAAAAAATAGACACACAGAAAAAAAAATATTTATTTCTAAATTCTTAAAATGCCTATCTACTATATAGCAATCTGTTATTTTATAAACCAGTTAATTTTGATAATTGGCATGAAGGTGCCAGAGAATGTTGACATGCATGATAAATTTAAGCTACAGAAAACTGATTTATATCATAGAAATTAAAGAATGGGGTTAAAGAAACGACCAATTATATTAGCTAAGATTTATGTGTTTTCACTTACTTTTCCACTTAAAGTTTTGAAATATGTTGTAATTTCAATAAAAGTTGTTTTTAAGCTTGCTACCTATCCTGCTCTCTGAGCCACTGATTTCTAGGCAGTCTTCAATTTTACGCTAGCATATCATCAAATAAAAACAAGATAAATTTAAATATTCATTATAGTAAACACTTGTCAATCAGCACATTTGGTGAAAGATGAGATACAGTTTTGCAAAAGCAAATAAGAGATGAAATCTAGAATAGCCTCAAATATTAGGAAATCCTTACTTTATAAAGTATAAGCACATTCCTTTTATTTATTAATGGAGATGTTGTGGTCAATAATCAGTCTGGACACATGAGAAAAACATCCGTTGAAGATGTCCTCATTATCTATGTTTCTAATCCTTTAATACAGGATTTAGTCAAGCAATATTACTTTAATTTTTCATTTATTGTTTATTTCTAAGTTTTGCAGCTAAACAAGGAAACAAAGACATAAATCACATTGGGAAAAATAAAAGATAATTTTAACACCCAACGTAGAAGTTACTGCTACTTTTAAAATTATAATTTAAATAAGATAAATGTATTAATGAATAGAATAAAATATTAATAGCAGGGAAATAAGAAAAGGCAATCACAACTTAATAAATCAATGATTATTCATTTAAGAGATATAGGAGCAATAAAATATTGTTCAAACAGATGAATTTAAGAATATGGTCAGGTAAACTTATGATTTATCTTGAGTTGTTGATAGCATCCATCAAATATCATGTTTTATTCATGTGTTGCACAATCACTATTGACAATTAGCACCTACTAATTCCAGACTTGTTGACTTAAGAAGTCCTTTCATTTGCTTAGATTTATTTGATCTACAGAGAAGTCCTTTGTAAACCAAACACTTAGCCACAAGCACAAACACAGAAAAGGTATGTAGAGGGACAGGTGCGTTAAGGAGGACAGAGATTCCAGTACCATGTGCATTTCAGATGTCTACCAAATGGATGGATGATAAGTAGGTGAAGATGAACATAGAGAGGTAGATAATAGAAAATGTCATAGTTAGGGTTACTATTCCTGTGACAAAACAAAAACAAATTGTGGAGAAACAGGGTTTATTTGGCTTACCCTTCCATATCAAAGCTATCACTGGAGGAGGTCAGGATAAGAGCTTAAGCAGGCTTGGAACCTAGAGGCAGGAGCTGAGGCAATGGAGGGGTCCTGCCCCTGGACTGCCTTCCCATGGGTGGCCCCCACCAACACTGGTTGAGACCCTCTTCCATCAATAACTAATTAAGAAAATGCCTCCAGGCTTAGATATAGCCCAACCTTGTAAAGTATTTTCTTCATTAAGGCACCCTCCACTCTGATAACTCCAGTTTGTATTAAGTTGACAACTTAACACTGATCGCCACAGATAATAAGTGGGCAGATCAACAGATAACAGGTAACTTGGTGGTAGATTGATTGACTGATAGGCAGATGGAAGATAAAAAGTGAAGAAATGGATATGTGATAATGTATGTGTAGTGGTTTGAGGAGGCATGGCCCCCATAGGTTCATGTATCTGAATGCTTAGCCATAGGAAATGCCACTATTCGAAGGTATGGCCTACTTGGAGTAGGTGTGGCCTTATGGGAAGAAGTGTGTCACTGTAGGGGTGGTCTTAGAGGTCTCCTATGCCCAAGCTACACTTAGTGTGACATATAGTGTCCTCCTTGCTGCTTGTGGATCAAGATGAAGAGTTCCCAATTCCTTCAGCACCAAGTCAGCCTGGACGCTGCCATCTTTCCCACCATGAGGATAATGGACTAAACCTCTGAAACTGTAAGCCAGCCCCAGTTAAACCTTTTCCAACTTTATAAAAGTTGCCGTGGTCAGAGTGTCTCCTCACAGCAATGAAATGTTAAGATAATATGAATAGATGATGGGTAGATAAATGATAGAGTAATAGTGTGATGGATAAGTTTTAATTGTCAACTTTCACAATCTACAATCAAGTGGGAAGAAAGTCCCAAGGTAGAACTGTCTACATCTTGTTGGCCTGTAGATTGTTTTCATTGTGTTGACTGCTGTGGAAAGCCCCAAGCCTCTGTGGGTGACACCATTTCCTGGGCTTGGATGCTGGACTACACAAGTATAGAGAAAGTGACCTGAACGTGAGCCAGATGCATACATTTAGTCTTGGCTCTTAACTGTGGATGTGATATGGCTAGCTTCCTCTGGTTTCTGCTCCTGTGGTTTCCCTGCTAAGATGGACTGTGTGAATCCTGAAGGAGTAAGCTGTAATGCCAGTGAAGGGATGGACTTCACAGGAAAAGGGAGAGCAAGCTGGCAAAGAATGAGAGTGCTTCCTTCTTCCATGCCCTTTGTGCAGGTTGTCATTAGAAGGTGTGGCCCAGATTGAAGGGGAGCTTCTCCCCCCAGAAGTTCTGTATTAAAGTGGGTCTTCCCACTTCAAATGACACAACTACCTCACAGGTATATCCAGCCACTCAGGCTTTAGTTAATGACAGAAGTAGTCAAGTTGACAACCAAGAATAGCCCTTATATCTGGGAAGAGGACTGAGGGATTGACTCTGTCAGGCTGGCCTATATGCATGTCCTTCAGGCATTTTCTTTATTTCTGAGTGATATTAGAGGACATAGCTCCCCCCACGCCCATGTGAGGACCACTCCTGGGCAGGTGATCGTGGGTTTGATGAGAAAGCAAGCTGAGCAAGCCTGGAAAAAAGGCGAGCAAGCAGCATGCCCCCATGGCCTCTGCTTCAGACCCTCTTCTAGCTTCCCATTCATGGTGGATTGTAAACTGCAGGGTGAGATAAGCCCTTTTCTCACCAGTTGCCCTAGCAGATCATGGTGTTTGTCACACCAGTAGAGAACAAACTGGGACAAACTGTAATCTGAGACTGAGCCCATCAAACCTTTTCTCCCTTGAAGTTACCTTTGTCAGGGTCTTTTACCACAGCTGTAGAAAAGGAAACCAGAGCAAGCAGGAGCAAACAGATAGATAAGTAGTAAAATCATCTCCCAAATCCAGTTTCTTCATTCTTCCCTAACTGCTCTGCAAAAAGAAATTATTAAAAATATCAAAGTTATCTATTCAGCCATCAGTACAAAAACAAAGCTCCAATTCAACCAATAATATTTTTATACAATTGAATATATTGAATTATTAATGTCTCTGCTGATGTTTGCATAATAATGACAATAAAATTACCTATTTCATAATTTTAAGATTCTGATATTTATTCTGTGATTACTGTTCCTGAGTCCATTCCATTTTGCAATGAAAGAAAAGAAAAAAATTAGGGAATTTGTTTATTATACATTAAAACTTTCTTAGCTAGTGCACACACAAAAACCCCAGCATTTGAGAAACTGAGTCTAGAGGATTGGAAATATATACTTTCAGTAGACTATCTTGATTCTTATTTTGAAACCAGACATTAGTATTACTAAGTAACTGATTTTCAAAGGTTTTATTATATTTATTTATTCATAGCAAAGGTTGTGTGTGTGTGTGTGTGTGTGTGTGTATTTGCCAAGGTACAAAAGTAAAGGTCAGAGTTCAGTTTGCAGAAGTCATTTCTCCCCTTCTATCATGTGGGATCTGAGGTTTGAACTCACATCTTTAGGCTTAGTGGCAAGTGCCTTTCCCTACCAACACATTTCTTTCATCACCATCCTTAGAAAACAGGGCTCCTATTCATCCACTTTGCTCTTTGCCTTGTCAATTCTACATCTTCCAGAACGTGACTTCCACAAATTTGTAAAAGTTTAATGAAGTCCAACTTGTCATACTTTCACTTTGTGGATCATTTGTGTTATATCTAAAAGTTCATCAACAAACCCACAATCAGCTAGACTGTCTCCTGCGTCTCCTGCGGTGACTTCTAAAACCTTTATAGCTTTGCTTTTTATGTAAAAATTTATGATATGCTCAGAGCTAATATTTATTGATGTCTGGATTAATTATGGGGGTGTGGATATCTGAAAACCGCAGTATTTTTTTTTGGAAGGACAATCTTTTCTATCAAATTGCTTTAATTGCTTTGTCATGAGGACACCATGATTTTGTCTCACTGCATGCTGATCACTCTGCTTTGCTGATGTTTACCAATGACATAGTGTAGTATTCTATTGATATGATAACCCCAGAAGTCAAATCATGTTCATTCTGTTTTCGACATTCTAGAGTCTTGGTTGCTTACTTTTTGCATTTGCATTTAAATTGTAGAATCAAAAAGCCAATACCCAAATTAATCAATTGATGGAATCCCGACTTGGACTGTAGAGATCACTAGCTCAAGTTGGGAGCTGGCAGCCATGGTCCTTCTTCTGAATATAAAATACATCTTTATGGACCAACAAGATGGCTCAGTAAGTATAACTACTTGCCTAAAAACCTGAAGTCATGAGTTTGATTCACGTGTCTTATATGGTGGAAGGAGAAAAGTGATCTCTCCTCAAGCAAGCTGTCCTCTAACTTCTAATGTCTACAAGTGCATGATGGCACACACATGCCCGAAGACACACACACAAACACACACATGCCCGCACAACTTAAAAGGTTGTAATTTTTTGAAATGTTTAATTATGCCTTTATTTAAAGCACTCAGGTGGCAGAGGCAAGCAGATCTCTGAATTCAAGCTTAGCCTGGTCTACTATATGAGTTCCTGAGGTTCATAGTAGCCAGAGATTCATAGTGAGGCCTCTCAAGCAACAACACCAACCACAACAAAACAAAACAAATATCAACAAAGCTAATTGTTTAATGAAGTATCTTTGCCTAGCCTAATCTCTTACATGAATTTTATTCCTAGGTGGTTTGCATTTTGTTGCTAATGACATGATATTTATATTTAAATTTCAAATTGCACTTGTTCAGTTGTAGATATATAAAAAGGCATTAGTATTTGTATAGTAAGCCTTGTTTCTCTTTAAGACTGCTGTTTCTGGGGACTTGCTGTTGCAGTTGCTGCTGGCCATTGCTCTTTGTTCTGACTTTTTGAGATGTTTGCACACACACACTATCAATCACGTTATCCTGAAACATGTTTCTTCCGTAGCAGTGCAAGAACGTTTCATACTTAATCTCTTACCTAGTTGTTAGAAGGTTCCAGGGAGGCCTGCTGCCTTCCAGTCTGCAAAGTTATTAGTTTATGTAGTCCATTTGCTTAGTAGATATGGACTTATTTCAGTTAACTCTTTGGACTCATTTGAGAGATTTGTTTCCTGTTATGTAAATTATCAGATCTGCAGGCTGTAGAAAGATTAGCATAATCCTCACTCTCCTAGTACTTGTGGGGTGCTAATGATCTCCCCTCTTTCACTTCTGATCTTAGTAATTTGTGTTTCTCGTTGTTTTGTTTAGTTTGTTTGCTTAGAGGCTTGTCAATTTTATTGAGCTTTTCAAAGAATCACCTTTTGGAGTCATTGATTATTTTTTTCTGTCATTTTCTTGTTTGACCCTCACTAACTTTATTGTATCTTTTAACCTACTTGCCGAATTCTTAGGCTCTTTTTTTTATTTTCTAGATGCTTATATACTTGATTTTGTTTTCTTCTTGACTCATGCACTTTTATATTTTCTATCATATTTAGTCCAAAATATTTGAAACATTTTTGAAAGTTTTTCTCCTAACCTATGTATTATTTAGAAGTTTCTTGTTTAACACCCAAAAGAAATTGCTAATCTAAATGTCTATGACTAATTTAATGTTATTTCATTTAAGTGTTTAGTTTATATGATTCCTTCATTCTTTAATTTCTGTTTGTGAGTTTTATGGTCTGATATGCCATCCATCTTCATTAATGTTCTACATGGTTATATCTGGAAATATAGTATGTTTTTAAATTAAATAATCTTAAATATCTATTAGAGTCAATGCATTGATGATAATATTTATTAAACTATGTATTTATTAATTTTCTTCCTACTGAATGAGTATCTTATAGATAATTGAAGTCAGCTATAACAAAGATTTTTCCTATTTCTCTTTGGAGTTCCTTCCGTTTTTACCTCATGAGTTTTGAGACTTTGTTGGTAGGTATATGATCATGAACTTTAAGAACTGAAACCTTTAACATTTTTTAACATTCTTTTTATTTTTGTGCTTTTAATTAATACTTTTAAATTTAGAAACAATGAGTTTCACTATGACATTTTATATACTTATATTGTAAATACACTTAAAACCAGATTCTTTATGTAAGAGAGAGAAAGGAACATTTGTTCACCTGAGTCTGTCCTCTCTGATGTAGCATAATTATTTCAGTTACATTTCTTTTCCTGTAAATGTTCTCATTCTTCCTTACGACTAATCTAAATGAACCAAGCCCCCTTCTCTCTCCTCTCCTCCCCCATCTCCTTCAGTCCGTGTATATGTGTATGTATGTGTGTGTATGCACTTGCATGTTCTTCTTTATCCACTCATGTGCTGATTGACATATAAGCAGGTACCAAGTCTTGGCACTTATGAACAGTGCTGCTATGAACATAAATGTCTGTGTATCTTTGCTATGCCTACATTCACCTGATGTATAACCAGCGGACTATAGCTAGGTCTCATGTTGGTTCTACTTTCAGTTTTTCTTCCAATGATTTTTATAATATCTGGAGACATTTGCATTCCCAACAGCACTGTATAAAGGTTCTTATTTCTGTATACCTTTGTCAAGATTTATTTTTGTTTCTTTATTTGATGACAGTCATTCTGACTGGAAGGAGATAGATTCTTATTCCAAATTTAATTTGCATCTCAAAGACAGAAGTATGTTGAACTTTAGTCATGTATTTGATTTATCATTTACATTTCTTCTTTCAAGGTCTATCTGTCAACTCATTTATTGATTAGATGACTTGTTTGTGTATTTATTTTTTGAAGTATTTATCCTCTTAATCCCTGATGATTTCCTTTATTCTGAAGTCTGTCTTTTTTAACGTGAATATTTTTTTGCTTATGTCACCATTACATTTTTTTTCCTTCTCATACGATAATCTCTTATATTTGACATGCTTCTTATAGACAATGTACAGAGGATCCTTTTTTTGTCACCTCTTCCAGCCTCTCTACATTAGTTGGTATAGTAAGAACTTTCAAGTTCAAAGTAATTATCTAAATCATTAGACTGGACTCTACTACACATTTCTCCTTATTTGTTACATTTGCCTTTCAGTCTCCTCGTAGCTCTGTCTTCTTCTGTTTTCTCTAGTCTGATTTGAGCATTCTGTGGTTTCTTTTTTCTCTTCTACTGAGATAGCAAGTGTAGCTCTTTTTCTCATTGTCGGAGTTGGTGGTGCTATTCACAGTTCGTCTAAGTCCACTCTCAGACAACATGGTGCTGTAGTCTGGGTGTGTTTATAGCAGATCCTGTGTCCTTTCTTTCCCTAGTCCCCCGTCATTGGCTCCATATACTCATGAGCTACAGTCACCCAACACACAATTCCTGTTCTAACTGCTGAGCGTTAGCTATTTGTTTTTAGGGTTTGATGGCTGCAGGACCATTATTATTTTGAATAACACAACTATAAAAATAAAAATATTTAAAGTACTCTGACGCTGTACCTTCTTTATCAAACATCTTATCTATGTTATTGTCTGTCTTTGAGGAAACTTCTTTTTTTTAATTTTTATTTTTTATATTAGTTACAGTTTGTTAACTTTGTATCCCTACTGTATCCCACTCCCTCTTTCCCTCCCAATCCCAACCTCCCACCCTCATCTTCTCCCTGCCCCTTTCCAAGTCCACTGATAGGGGAGAACCTCCTCCCCTTCCATCTAATACTTGTTTATCAGGTGTCTTCAGGACTTGCTGCAAAGTCCTCCTCTATGGACTGAGCAGGGCTGCTCCTCCTTGGGGGGAGGGGGAAGGTCAAAGAGCCAGTTCGTGTCTGAAACAGTCCCTGTTCTCCTTATTAGGGTACCAACTTGGATACTGAGCTACCAAGGGCTACATTTGAGCAGAGGCTCTAGGTTGCATCCATACATAGTCCTTGATTGGAGAAACAATCTCATAAAAGACCCCTGAGCCCAGATATATTTGGTCCTTGTGGAACTCCTGTCCTCTCCAGGTAATATTAACTCCCCCCCCCCTTTTTTTTTTGATTCCCTGCACTCTGCGGAAGGTTTGATTATGAGTCTTAATATCTGCTTTGATACACTACTAGGTAGAGTCTTTCAGAGGCCCTCTGTGGTAGGCTCTTGTCCTGTTACTTGTTTGCTCCTACATCCAATGTCCATCCCCTTTGTCTTTCTAAGTGAGGATTGATCACCATACCCTGGGTCCTCTTTCTTGTTTATCTTCTTTGGGTGTACAGATTTCAGTATGAGGAAACTTCTTTTAATATCTGTTCCAAAGCTGGTCTAGTAAAGGCAAATTCTGTTGGATTTTCTTTGTTTTGATGATGATGTTATTATTTCTCTGAGAAAGGTTTTATGTCTCTTTCACTTTAGAAAAACAATTTCACTGTCTACAAAATTTTTAAACAATTTTGTTTGTGTGTGTGTGTTGACTTTTCTTACTTGCATGATTTGTAAGGTATCTTGACGTTTTACTACATGAGATTTAAATGGAACTTTCTGGAAAGGTGTATGTTAACAACATGCTGTGATAAGCCACTAGGTCTGTAGTGAACCTCATACACTACTTTCAGCCTGGTATACTTTAGCTATCATAGAGCATCCCTGATTATCTCAAAGCTCATCCTTTTCAAATCCGTCTTCAATACTGCCGTCAAAATGACTGATCAAGACTAACATTTAACATGAGTTACTTTTTTCTTCTGTCTCTATAAAAGAACAAAACATAGAGCAAGCATCCATAGGAAGCATGGAGGCCATGATCTGGTGTCACCAAGCTTCAGTTTTTCTCAGACACTCAAAACTTTTACTTCCATAATATCAAATTCATCAAAACTTATCAGATGAGATTCTCGAGTTTCAAGAAAATAAAAATAAAATATGGCTAAGGGGTAAAAGTTTAATTCTTAGGAATGAAAATCCTTTAGGAAATGAGAATGCTGTTTCTAGAAAGATGGCTGCCAATTAACATCAGTGTCAGGAACCACTATTTTCAAGTACTTCCTCAAGGTTTAATTTCCAGAACAGGAAGAGTGGACTTTCTCTCCCTCCAGGGACAACCATGTGGCCAGAGAGTGGATAAAATAAAGCTTTGTAATTTTAGAAAGTTTTCACAACCTCCTTTCCCTATGAAATTCTCAAGTGACCCAGAGTATATAGATATATGAAATAGATATACAAGTCAAACATTTGCTGATATTAAATTATTCAAAACTTTATTTTATTATACATATAATTTTAAATTTTATTAAAGATTAAATTAAAAATTTCATAATAATGAGATGGATATTCTTGTTTATTTTTACATGAGGAATTAAATCTTGGCAGAACACACTGCAGGGCATAGAGTGTCTTCAACCTTTTTTTGAGGTGATCAATACTTAGATTTTATAATCACTGCTCCTGAAAACACCACTTGGCAAAAATTTTCAGTACAAAATGGCAGACAGATGTTTAGGGCCATTTCAGAAATTGTTGAAAATTGTGTTCCAATTTCAAGCCAAAATTCATTTAGTGCTTCTTTTATAGAACTCAAGTCAGCAGCTCAAACAGCTGGTTTTTAAATCAAGGATTCTAACACAACACAATGCAAAGACAGGCTAATTCAATACTTCCTGACAAATTTCTAAATTGGTTGTGGATGTGTGACATTCTTAAAAGAGAGAACGAGAATGACTGTTCACCCATAACATTGCCAGTTCTTTATGTGAGTGAGATTCTCACACTAGCAACTGAGGGAGATGGTAATGTGTGTCTCATAATACATGGAAAAGAACTAAAATTTAAAGTACATGAGCACAAAAGACCTCAGTGAAATCTTCATTTGGAATAGCCCACACCAGGAGCCAACATAAATACCTACCAACAACATTTATGAATCACTAACAGACTTGTGTTTACCAAAACAATGGAATACTACTCAATAACAATAAAGGACCAAAGCATGTATACATGCAAGTCAATCGTGCAGAGTTAAAGATGTCAAATAATATAGGATATTTATTGAGGTTTTATTTATTTAAAAACCTAATTACTAATTAATCTGTAGTGACAGTAGCTGTCTGAAAATATGGGTAAGAAAAGGAACCAAAGTTATGAGGGATTCAAAGAAGAAACTTGCAGCAGTAGCAAATACTTTATTTTCTTGCATATAGAGATGTTTTCACTCTATATGTGCTTTAAATATTTTCAGTTCAGTAGATGGTAACTATGTGTCACTGTAGTTGCCCCTGGTTGCTTCATTCTCCAGATTTCCTAAATTCTAGAAAGAGGAGACTTTGGTGATCTTACTAAGGCCCATTTTCAAAAAGACTTCAGAACAAAGAGGAAAGAGGCCTGTGAGAAACTATGGCCAATAGGAGCATCTGTCAGTCAGTCCTGAGGCTCAGTAGAAGCAAAGATGACTGTCAGAACTCATGTGATATGTGTGACAAACTTGAGCATAAAGACCTGATCAGAAAATAGCCCTATCTTAGGACAGTTGACAGTAACTAGAAACATTATAAATCCCTCCCTTAGCCATCCACAGATTCATTGCCTTAATTTTTTTTTCTGGCAGAATACATTATACCCCCACAAAACCAGAATGTTTTCTCCATGCTTCTCATTCTTGTAGTACAAAGATACAAACTCTTTTCCTATAATCTTTTACCTTTGGATCACAGTCTACTGTAATTCAATACTTTTCCCAATCAGTTTTCCAGTAGCACTTTCTCCACTCTTCTCTGTGTCTTCTGGAATTCCTTTTCTTTTTCATCTTCTCCTTCTTCTTCTTCTTCTTCTTCTTCTTCTTCTTCTTCTTCTTCTATTGAAAATAGATTCTTTTCTCATACAATATATCCTGATAATAACTTTCTGTCTCTCTACTCCTCCCAGTTCCTCCCTACGACTCCTCTCCTCTGGATCCACTCCCTTTCTGGCTCACATTAAAAAAGAACAGGCTGCTAAAATAAAATTTAATAATATGAAACTAAAACTTTCATAATGCAGTTTGACATAGGAGCCTAACAGAAAGAAAAGTGTCCCAAGAGCTAGCAAAAGAATCAGAGATCCACTCATTCTCATAGTCAGTAATAACGACAATAGATAGTGATAGATAGGTAGGTAGCTAGCTAGCTAGCTAGATGGATGATAGATAGATAGGTGATAGAGATAGAAGAAGAGGGAGAGAAAGGTAGAAATAAATGAAGATATAGATTTTTTTCAGAGGACCTTGTGTAGACTCATGTAGGCCTGGTGCTTGCTGCATCAGTCCTGTGAGCTCAGATGCACCTTGCTTAGTTGTATCAGAAAACTTTCTTCTCCTGGTGTCCTCTATACCCTCCGACTCTTAAAATCTTTCTGCCTCTTCTTCTGTTGGATTCCTTGGGGTCTGAGAGGAGGAATTTTATGGAGACCTTCAGTTTAGACTCTCTCTCCACATAACATCTGGCTTGGGTCTCTGTATCTGATTCCATCTGCTGCCAGAGAAGCCTCTCTGATGATGACTGGATAAGGCACTGATCTAGAAGTATAGCAGATTATCATTAGGAATCATTATATTGATTTTTTTAAGACCAGTTTTCTTTGGTTTTACTTTATGTCTCTGGGCTCTGTAGTCTCCGGTTCTTGGTTACCCAAGCAGTGTCTGGTGTAGGTTCCTTCTCATGGAGTGGGCCTTAAGTTAAATCATACATTGGTTGGCTACTCTCACAAGTTCTGTACCATCATTATCCTAGCACATTTTACAGGCAGAACAGATCGTAGGTCAAAGGTCTTGTGAGCAGGTTGGTGTCAACGGTTTTTTTTTTTCAGTAGCCTGCACAGTATTTTCCCACACCAAAGAGACTAGATTCTAGTCATCAGAACATAGCAGAGCCAGGCTCCATCCTACCAAAAGGACACTTAATCAACCATATTCATTGTGGATTATTCATAAGAGCCAGAAACTGGAAACAACCTAGATGTCCCTCAACAGAAAAATGGATAAAGAAACTGTGGTACATTTACACAACTTAGTATTACTCAGATGTTAGGAAAAAAAATAAAATTTGCAGGCAAGTAAATAGAACGAGGAAACATCATTCTTAGTGAGATAACCCAGACCCAGAATAACAAATATGGTTTACATTCACTTATAAGTGTATCAACCTTTAAGTAAATGATAACCAAGCTTCAATCCATAGACTCAGAGAGATTAGGTAGAGAGGTCTAGATGTTGATGCATGGATCTCTCTAGGAAAAGGGAAAGGAATAGATTTTATGGTTGGACTAAGTGTGGTTGGGATGGGAGCAGGAGAGATCAGGTCAAGGGGAAATGAAATGGAAGGAGAAAGTGCTGGGAGATATGGCTGGAACTGAGGGAATTTGGGGTGTGGTGTAAAAACCTAGGAAAGTGGAAACTTCTTGGAATCTATAAAGTGGTCCTAGCAAGGACTCCTAGTATTAGGTAGGAAATATGGAGCCTCAACTGGTTTATCTTGAACCCAGGCAAGGTTTCCCATGGCGGATATGGTTTGCATTCAATTGAGTTGTTGATGAAGGAGGTCCATGGAAATCCCCAAACAACACATATTGGTGCTAAGACAAAGGATTGCTCTCTGAAAAGTAACAGCAGGGTCCAAGGCTCAAGACAACAGCCACACAAGTCATTGAACATGAAGAAGGCAAGCTGGTGGAATTCCTTTTCTTTAGAAATTCCTCATCTTCTGCTTCTTCACAGAACTTTCACCACCGTTTCTACTTTCTCAATGTACCAATCATTATGTGGACTGGAAAGAAAGTAGACATCTATCTTAAATTCTGTTCATTTACTTTTTATGGGGTAATGACACTGGCTTGTAATTAAATTGTTGGGTTCCTGATAGCTAGATTAATACATTAAGACACTCTTAGTATCTGCTTTATCTGCCGTGTATTATCATTGTAAACATGCATCTAAATTCATTAAGTATCTGAAAAATATAAATTAATGTCATAATAGTTATGAGTACCCCAATATTATGTGCACAACACATCCAGGACACAGGCCTCACACTTTCCTCAATCCCAGTAAATTATGATAAAAAGCAATCAACTACAGTAATCAGAATTTTCGTTCTTACTTCTGTGTGCAGAGCGTCTTAGTGTAATAGAAAGAAACTGTTAGAGGTTTAAGGCATGGCCCAGTGGTAAAGAGTGTGCAGTGACCTTGCAGATGGCCTGAGCTTGGTCCTCCCAGCATGCTTGCCCAGCAGCTCACTATAGTCCTTAACTCTAGCTCACGAGTATCCAACTTCCTCTTCTGGTTCCTCTGGGCACCTGCACAAATAGACCCATAATTTAAAAATAATTTTATAAACTACACCATTGTAAGGGAGTTGGGTGAATCAGAAAATAATCTGGAAATGTAGGGTGGGGCTCTAAAAACGACAGGACAAAGTTTCATCTCAACGTATAGAGCAGTGAGTGTTATCACATTGCTCAATCCCATGAGGACATGGCTGCCCATGAGCAGGGCCAGCAATGCCACACTCTAAGGCTTGATACTCTGCCACCATCTTCTGATTATCACAAGTGGCTACTCAGTTGCCAGAATGGATTTGTTTCTGGATCGAATTCTTTGCAAGGCTAATTGTTTATTCAGAATTTAAGGAGAGTCTGTTTTCTGCCACCATGTTTTGAAGCAAACCTCCTGCTGCTTTCTCCTCCTGGGAACATGATTATTCAAAATCTAGTTTCAAAGGTCTCCTGGGGTCTTGTCTATCCCAATCATTATAGGTAACTACATCTTTCTCGTCCCATCTGTTCATTCTTACTCACTCAATTATAGAATTTTGGTATTTTTTTTTAATTAATTACTTGAATCATTGCCTTTCGTATCAAAATTGCCAGTGTTTTAGAAGCTAACATGGTAATACGTTTTATGGGACATTCTCCAAGCAAACTGCCCACATGTCATGGGGGCAAGGGAGATTTAATACTAAAAGTCATGACCTCTTTATTTCCACACCTGCCCTGGGGAATCTGAGTGCACTTTGTACAAAAATCTCCATGTGGCTTTTGTTTTTATGAGTGAATGGGACTGACTTTGAATTAGTGTTAAAATTTCAAAAGTACTGTACGAAACAGGCTCATCGGAGCCATTCCTTCTGATTAACAGTGTGGGCATGAGCCTGTGTCCTCCTGTGTTCTCCATTGCCTTTGGAGATCATTGATTCTGAAAAGCACAGATACGTGCTAAAATATAAATGTTAAGACACATGGTCAGTGTGGTTAGAGTAATGTAGAGTGTAGGAGAAAAGGAATCTACAGGGATCAGGAAGATGGGAGACAGATTCTACAAAAAAAGAACATCTATTAAAGAGGCTAGATGCTCAGCAGCTAGGAGCGCTGGCTGCTCTTTCACAGGACTCAAGTTTACTCACCAGCACACACACAGTGGCTCAGAACACTGTAACTCCACTCTCAAAGGATCCAGCACCCTCTTCTGACCTCCAGGGCCACTTCACACATGTGATGCTCAGAAATCCATGTAAGAAAAACACCCACAAACAAAATAGTAAGATAATATTTGAAAAACAAGAAAAACATAAGTTAATCAAGAGATTCTCAGAGCGGAAATATACCATGATTTTGTCCAGACAGATCTAGTCCTGACCAAATATAAATGTCAAATGTCAGGACATACAATATACAAACTTCACCTAGTTTCTGAAGATTTAACATAATAAATCAAGGTGAATGTGATAATCTCTATTTCTCAGACTGATAAGACATAAATGGTTATGTTTTTTAATGGAAAACAAAGAAACACATCATATTTGATTACAGGCTTATGAGTAAATATAGAAAGAATATGAAAACGAGGTTTTAAACAACAGCAGACACTGGCCATATTACCTGGAGCTAACCTTGGAAAGAAATGGTGTGGCTGGCAGTACTGATATTCAGTTCTCAGTTCCGCATGTCCTTCCTGTACTCAACGGGGCTTCTAATGCCTTCGTGTGTGATCACCTTCCAATAGAGAAAATTCTACATGGTCCTGGGTGAATAAGCATATGAAATTAGTATATCAGGAAAATACTAATAATAAATCATAGATAAACTGGTTTCAAAACAAATCTTTAATATACATATAAAATACCATTTGTTAAAGTTGAAAACCATTTGCACACCAATGAGACAGAATAATAATTTTTATATAAACCAGTTTTGCCTAAATTTTTGACAACAGGAGAAATAGAACACCTTATACATTTTTCAGTTGGCTGTTATTTTGATTTTAATTATGTAACTTGGGAGAAAAAGACAACAGAGGTGTGTTCAGGGCTATTTCAAATGTCTCTGGAAATGTTCTCCTTATCTAAAGCAAAATTCATTTAATGGGTTTTATTCATTATTATTACTATTACTATTATTTATAATTCATTCACTTTGTATCCCAGCTATAGGCCCCCTCCCTCGTCTCCTCGCTGTCCCACCATCCCTCCCTCTTCCTCCCCTATCCTTCTTCCCTAGTCCACTAATAGGATAAGTCCTCCTGACAAGTCAGATGATTAAACACAAACTTTTGAAGTGGCCCAGGCTAGCAAAAAGAGTCCATAGGTGCACTGACGTGAAACAGGCTTAGGACTGATAGTAACAACGTGTGAAAAGACTTCATTTTGCATAACCACACCATGATGTGTCTGTAGGGACAGGAAATGATGTGCACCATAAAAATGTTGCAGTTTATGGCAACCAGTAGTCTTCACTCGGCGTGGAGGTGTTTCAGGCAGCGTTCCTTGGTGTTGTGTGGTGTGATGGCATGTGCTCCACTAGGCGATCATGTTGTACAATGAAGTCTCATAACACAACACAGACAAATGCTGCCGTGCATGCCTATGAGCCATGGCACACTAGATTGAACTAGTTTGAACTGATATTTGGTTAGCACGCATTCAGAAACCTTTCATTATTGGCAATTTTTTTCACAAATGTTTGTGGGGGCAGGATGCAGCTTAACACACTGGGGGCAAAACATTGTGACTGAGAAGGGAGAGAAAGGGCACACTGAGAGTTAAATACACATACACACTGTCAAAAAGTCTTTTGTTTTACAACGATGGAAAATCCTCCTGCCCCTTCCCACACTCAAAGGGATGGCAATCTTTAGAAATTTCAGTTTCTTGGATGCACTGTGGGCTCCTGAACGAACACACCAATTATAAAGCTATAACCCAACAAAGAATTCAATGAGTCAGCGCACAAGGACTGTAAAATGGCTCCATGGACAAAGGACCTTGCTCTCCAGCCTTACAGCCTGAGTTCAATCTCTAGGACTTAAGTGGAGAAGGAGACAACTGATTCCCTGTGACCTCCACACACACACACCATAGCACAGGTACACACACACACACACACACCACAAATAAATAAATAAATACAGAAACACAAGTCTTCTAAAGGAAACACAAGCAAGAGTAGATGCTATCACATGGACGCTATTGAAACCTTGGAATGAAGTCAGCATCTACATCCTTTAGTACAAAATGAAAATAAACAAATATACTTAAAAAGATCTTACTGTACCTTTTCACATGTACATGAATCTGTATTTAATAATGACCAAGGTATATTTTTTTCAGAACTCCAACACAGAATCTGAATAAAATTATATCAAATGAGTTGGCATGTGATACAAGTCCTTAATCGTAGCATCAGGAGGCAGAGGCAACCAGATCTCTCTGAGTCTGAGGCCAATCTGGTCCTCAGAGAGAATTCCAGGCCAGTCACGGTTATACTGTGAGAAACTATCTCAAACTCAAACACACTCAATAAAACATTCAAAATAAGAAACTTCAGTGAAAATACAAAATCTGTATTTGTGTTTCTAAGCTTACATGGTCCAATCAGCACTCTAAAGGAGGAAACTGTGTCACAGAAGAAACACAACCTTCTCACAGTGTCACAGTTCTGAAACAAGATGTAAGAAAAGAAGAATCCCAGGTGACCTTTGTGATTTTTAGCTCTTTCTGTTTTTGCAAGCCGACTATGGCCTATATGATTTGTAGCATGCCTGATACCCTGCTTTTGTCCAGACTAAATGCTTATATATTTTCAGTGATGGGGAAAAAAACAACAAAGAATGATATTTTATGATATGTAGAAATTATGAAAAGCTCAGATTTTAGTGTCTATATGGAATGTTTAGCTTGAGAGATGCCACTCCTATCTGTGTGAGCAAAGGTTACAGGGCTGTGTACAGAAAAGATGACATTTCCCTTTCTACTGAAAACACACAATTCTTCCTTCAAAAAAAAATGTAACCTAAGAAATTAATTTATAAAACCAATCCAAAAATCAGCTTTCTCCCCCTGTCAGTCTCCCCCTCCCAAAAAACCCCTCGCATATTTTCTGAGACACAAAATTCCAATCTTTAAAAGCCGATTTAGAGCGCCTCTACCCCATTTATTCCCTGCACGCTTTGGTCTGGAGATTTTCTTTGTTTTAGGCAAGTTTAATTTGACTGCATGGACACTTTTAAGCGAGCTTAAGCAAAAGAGAATTTGCTAAGGCTCCGGCTGAACTCGGGGAAATCCAGTTTCACATCACTGCAAAGCCCTCAGACAGGACAGGCAGGCGCTGAAGGGTGTTCTACGTTTTCTCGTAGCTCCTGCTGCTTTAGAAGTAAAAATTCAATAACCTTCTTCCCAGTGCTACATCATGCTTGACACCGCGCTTGACACAGCCAACTCCTCACAAGTGTTTCTCCTCCTAAAACCAAGAGCTTCTCTCACTCCATTCTCGCTCTGTGTTATTTCAAAACTTGACTTTGGACTGAATCCCACAGACACCGTGGTCTGAACTCAGCTTTCAGCGCTTGGTAGATGACACGGCTGTGAGAGACTGGCTAAGTGTTTATTGACACAACTACCTTAAAATACGTGTATTTCCACAGTCTAAACCTGAGCTACGGGATGTGTGGAAGTCTGTAATTCACCTCCGAGATCAAGAATTCAGTCTCCTCCAATCTTTCATTATTTGACAGGTGTCAGTCTGGGAGTGGGGGCAGCTAATTCCAGGGACATTTCCTGTGGAAGCAGTTGTGTTGAAGAGCCCATGCTCTAGATTGGCTTTTCTTTCTTTCTATGTATGACTTTTATTCACGATAGTGAGATGTAAAATCCCTAAAGGAATTTAAAGCAACAACAACAACTTAACTTCTACACCCACGATTGTTCCAAATACAATTCATTACGGGGGCTCAAAAGCATTGACGACATGGTCAGGCCTGACATCTGATGCAACCATAACTGAACAGCATTAGAATTATTTGCCACCAAAAATATGAAAAACAAACAACCACAAAAAAAAAAATCACTGAATCACTGCCTTTTTTTTCTAAGTAAAATGCAAGTTGTATGTGTGTGTGTGCTTGATAGTATATATACATGCCTGTGGGTAATGTACACCAGTGAGTGTTCGTAGGAGTATGCATATGAGGGTGAGGGTGTGTGTATCAGTGCATATGTGTGTACATGTAGTATGTGTGCCTATGTAAGTATGTGTGGTAGTGTGGGTGTCAGGGTGTATGTGAGCATATGTGGTAGTGTCTATGGGTGTGTATGTGTGTGTGTGGTGGTGTGTGTGTGTGAGTGAGTGTGTATTTCTGTGAGTCTTGTCTTTGTGCTTGTGTATTTTCTGAGTAGCTGGGTATCAGCAGGAGCCCTCTATTATGGTTCAGTTAGAGAGATTTTGACTTTAGTATTTCATATCTTGGCATTAAAAACTTATTAATGTGGAGTGTGTAATTTAAGACAAAACAGGGATTCTAGAAATAATTCTAAAATAAAGCCAAGGAATAGTTTGCATATTAATCACTACTTTTTCTCAAGTGCAAAAATGAAAATCAGTAAAAAGCTGCCTGTCAAGCTCAACTCCCAGGAATTCCCCCAATCTGAAAATTCTCATATTTGGTGTCCCTAAATCTACAACGTTTCTTTAAAATCAAGCTTTTGAGATTAGAGCTTATGCTTAGCAATAGAATGCATTTCCAAGGTACAAGATCCTATGTCAACAATCTCCAACAAAAGAATTAATTTTTAAAAATGAATACTGTAGATGTTAGTGAGGGTGTGCCAGACAGGGTAATTATTTGCAGTGCAACGTGACAAAGACCAGTGAAGAACGCAGCTATTGTTTTACTTATGCAAAACAGAAGACAACCACACTTCAGAAGTTATAATCTACAGGATAAACAACTTCACTTGTTAAATGTCAAGGTACGTATCTTAAATATTTCAAGCACCATTTTTATCAACAAGGATTAAATCTGTGTTTCGAGTTAAGAGGACAATATGATTTTAAAATGTTATATATTTATCTCCACCCTATCATTCATTTTTAAAGATGGTTTAGCAGAGAAAAGGACTCTGCAAATGTGCCTAAGGTTGAATCCTCATTAACCACATAAAAATAAAAAGGGCCAGGTGTGGCTGCTGGCATCCCGAACCCAGCACTGGAGGCAGAGACAAGCAGATGCCAAGGCCTCATGCGCCAGTCCACACAACCTAAAGAGCTTCTGGCTCAGTGAGAGATCCAGTCCCACAGGGGCAAGTTAAAGAGAGAGAACCATTGTCCTGAGCACCTCCAGGCACAGACACTGAACACACCACACACACAACACACACAAGCAAATCAAGCTAAAGAGCTGTATAGGTGACCCTATATGTTACAGCAATGTACATGAGTAGGATAAAACGCAATCAAACGCGGCGTCATAAGGCTTTTGAAATAGTGGACTCAACCATACGATACATCGTAAACCTGATTTTCTTTCACCTGAACACTGGCATGTGACAACGGTAGGGATCATATGTCTATTCCATAAATTCACTTAAATGTATCTATCACTATCTGACATAAAAATAAGAAAATATAGCGTTATCCTTCCTACAAAAAAAATAAAAAATAAAAACCTGACTGTATGAAAGTTCAACATATGGGGAAATGATAACATGCCACAAAAGTCAAGGAGAAGCGCTTATGATATGACATTAAATTCTAGATCTAAAGTTGTTCTGGGAATAGTTATTTACACTGCTGGTAAATTTCATATTTCAGGGCCTAGTCTATTGAGTACTTTCCTCCTATTCCCATCAAAAGAAAAAACACACACACACATAAAACAAACACTTGTCTAAATACAAAAATCCTGTCCTAGACTTCTCATATCTCTGTGTTCAAAGTGCTCACAAACTGCCTCTGCCTGTAATGAAATATACATGTATATGTATATCTAACAATCTAGTTCATTTTGTTGACTATATTTTATTGTATACTTTGTTATAAATTATTTAAAAAAATTACTTAATAAGAAGGAACCAGATAAAGAAAGTCTGTGTGAATGGTTCATAAAAATAGTTTTATTAAATGTAACCATATTTTAATAATAATCTAAACTTGTTACTTCAGTCAGCCTGGTTTTCACTTATTATGTACTATTCTTAAGGTTAATATACCAAAAAAACGCAGGTTATGTTGGTGGACACTAATCCTGTCTTTATTGTGTAATTCAGGGATTATAATTGACCATTTTCCACCATCATTTTTCATCTCCTTCTACAATATAGCTGCTTAAAGAAAAAGACCAGTATTAATACAGTCCAGGTACCATAATGCACCCTATTACATGTTGATAAAACACTCATTATCAGGTCTGGGAATATGGCTTAGTGGATGAGAGCATTTACTGCTTTTACAGAGGACCCTGGTTTGATTCCTAGAGCCTTGTTAGACAGCTGATGCCTCCCCATAGCTCCATCTCCAGGGGATCTGACACTCTCTTCTGGCCTTCTGCAGCCTCTGTACTCATGTGAACAAACCCACACAAAAACACACATTGAATTAAAACTTCAAAATATACGGGTGGATGTAGAGGTACACACTACAGTCCCAGCACTCAGAACGCAGAGTGAAGGATCTCTGTTCCCAGACAGCCAGGGCTATATACTAAGAAGCTATGTAAAATCAAGCGATTAATTAATTATTAATTATTTATTAATGTTAAAACAGTACATATGTAATATTGTACAAACCATCAACAAATATGGATGCTTGTATAACATATGTTGAACAATTTCATCTGCTCTTATAAAATGTAAACTTAGGTTCTTCAAAAATATACTCTCCCTCACAAATATTTAGAGAAACTAAAAATATGTGACTTAATTTTGGAGATCATAAATTTCTATCAACGTCAAGAAATCTCTTGTCATCTAGTATACAGTCACTAACCAGGTTATTTAAAAACACATAAAAATATATTTTTAGTCTTTTTTTAAATGTTTTAACTCATTTTACATTCTCCTTTTAGCCCCATCCTTCCTCCACCTCCCAGTCCCACCCTCCCTAACTTAATGTGTTTCCAACTTGTATGTATTTTGCTCAACTGACCTAGGTATCATGATTCCCCGGGGTCACATGGGCTCTGTTTTGGAAATAATACTGTGGATACTAATGAATACTAGTGCTGTCTTTGGGCACAGTTCAAATAACACAAAAGAATGGTGTGTGTCTTCCCAGACTTGGTCCAGGCATTGGTGAAGTCTTTTTGACCTACTCAAATGCCTCTAAACCTACTAAGGATTACGCAATTTTGTTCTAATTTTTTTCTTCTTAGAAAAAAAATAAAGCATAAAAAGCCTAGGCAATTCTCTTCCAATATTGTAACTCAATTGCAAGTAGCTGGCCTGTTAGTCCAGGCATTCAGATTTGTTTGAATTTGTTTGGATTAAATCATTTGCTGCCTAACTTAGATTCCATTAAAATCTTAGAGAATTGTATGTTGATAAATTATATTTTCTACGTTCTGGTGTGATTTCTACCAGATAGAGGAAGGGGCCAAGATGGAAGTCTCTCAGCTTTCCATTTCATAATTTCCATGTGAGAGTTGGGAGGTTTCAGTCATGACCATGTCATTAAAATTAATCATAAGAACACCAGTATCAACTCATCAACGCTCTTAGAAAATGTTAAGTACACAATAATGATTGCACCATCCTCCATAAAATCTTGAAGTTTTGGAAAAGTGAAATTTCTCCTCACCAATAGTGTTTGCCTGTCATGCTTGAGGCCTTGGATTAAATTCCCAACGTTACAAACAGAAAAGAAAAAAAAAAATAGAAACATTTTAAAATCAAAAAGGAATTCTCTGAGATTACTTAATTATGACAATTGTAATAATCATGGATATCATTTTTTTAAAGACTTCTTTAAAAAAACATGAGGGTAAACATGGTTACAGTCTAATCTTTAGAAAACAAACCAAAAAGGAATTGTATTATGGGATTAGGAAGGACAGATTTCAGTAAAGGGACATGGGAGTAATAAAAGAGATGCAAAGCTATTGTTTCCTGCCTTAATTTCCATCACCTCGACCTCCCCCCACCTACAAAATGCAGCTGATGGGCACCCTAGGTTGTTTTGTTTTTTGTTTTTTTTTAAATCGTCTTTGCATTCTCTTTGTAGCCCCGTTCCTCCTCTACCTTCACCTCATGTGGATCCTCCAGTAAGGAAAGCAGAGACTGCATCTGACATGGACTTTCCCATCAGCTTTATGCTCCCTCCCCCTTGGTGGGACCGCTTTGCCAGGCCTCAGGGGAAGAGGACATGCTCAGTCCTGATGCAACTTAATGAGCTGGGGTGAAGAGGAAAGGGGGTTCCCCTTTTCTGAGGAATAGGGGAGGGAGGAGAGAGAGAGGGTAGGAATGAGAGGCAAATGGGCTGGGGCAAGAACCAGAATGTAAAGTAAATTAAAAAAAAATAAATATTTAAAATTCCATCATAGTATTTTTTTGTGATATATACCTAAATTCAAATGGAGTTGGAGGAGTTTTGAAGTAGCCACAAGTTCTTTAAAAATAGCTTATATTATTTTTCTTTATGTGTATAAGTGTCTTTATGTGTATACATGTGTCTGCATGTATGAATGTGAGGCAGGTATGTTCTTGTTGTCTATGTTAAAAATTAAAAATAGAAGCAGGGGGACAACTGATATTCTCTGCGAGAGGTTTATTAGGAGGAATATGGAGGATGTGAGTAGCAGGACATGGTAGGGGAAGAGAGGGGGAAGGGAAAGGGAAGAGGGTGTGCCCTACAGAGAGAGGGGGGAAAGTAAGAGAGAGAAAGTGAGTAAGAGAGTGAGAGACCACATGTAGAATTGTCCCTTTTAAGGGGGCACAGTAACCATGCCTTCCAGGTATGTTCACCTGGCTGGCTGTCGAAGCCTGATAACATCATCATGGCATGCTAGGTAACCCAGAAACAGGTTGTGTTCCAAAATACTAACATTCCTCCCTTTTTCTATAATTAAAAAATGGGGAGCTTGGGCTGCCTTTTATAAGGTAAGTTAAAGTATATAAATTTAGGCTCATTGGAAGCAGCTCTTGGTTGTCATGTAAGAGGTTGAGAGAGAGAAGAATTATAGCAACACAATGGTTAGATTGCAAGGTCAAGAGTAAGGGAAGCCTCTGCCCTGGAAAATTTAGGGTAGAGGGTGTCAACAGAGAGAATTGCCAGCCATGCAAGGCAGCAGGTAGGGGCTGGAGAACACTGGGAGAACCTGGAGCCGCTTGTCCTAGTCCTGAAGCACACCACTTCAGCCTTTTGTTAACAGCAAGTGAATAATGGGCGTAGATTCTCTTCTGGCTACTTCCTGCTGACACTGGGGGCTCTGTAGGGTGGTCAAAAGGCTGAAATTCTGGCCAAGTGCAGGAAGAATAGGCTGCTTTGATGCTTTTCAGGGTCTGCAAGAACATCCATGGCTGGGAGGGAAGGTGCAGGTCCAGCTTGTTGGAAGTCTGTGAGGTCAGAGCTGAACACCTGCAGCTTGTTGGAAGTCAGTCCATGAGGTCAGAGTTGAACACCTGTAGCTGCTTTGGCGCTGTTGTGGCTGTAGGAAACATCTGTGTCTGGCAGGACACTGAAACGCATATATATGCAAAAGATAAAGTTGAGTAGGGAGAAAATCCTGTAGGTATACATCGAAAGGTTTGGATCGATGAGGCTTGTACATGGGAACCTCTGTCTACCTGGAGGACCTTTATTTACCCCTGACTGGCAATATTTAAAGAAGGCTTTGTTTTCGACCTGTCATTGAGGTGAGGTTTGGTTACAGAAGCGTGTAACTTAGAGGCCCTAGTGCCAGCTGGCACTAGGTGTAGAAACCTGATATTCTCCAGAGGAGATCCTACCTGGAAGGACGGGCATCTGGGCATCTTCCATTGGGGACATAGAAGTCAAGACCTTCCAGTGGTGTCCCAAAGAAAGGAAAGTGTGACTCCAAGCAAGAGGGATGCTACCTGTCCAATAGCTCGTCAGCCCTTGGCCAGGGATCCGGGCACAGTGCCCAGTGGTACGGCCGAAGCATGACGGTTTACCTAGAGCTAGGCTTTCCCACGACTGAGAGGGGGTGAGTAGGAACCGTGTGCAAGAGGTGACCTTCCCATGAGTGAGCGGGGGGGGGGGGGAACCGTGTGCGAGAGGGGGCGTAACGCCCAAGAGAGAGTGTGACCCTAAAATGGAAGTCAGCATAGAGGGTCAAACTTAGAAAGTTAAGGCTATGGCTGAGGGGGGGTCCCTCCATCTCAAAAGATAGTAGGAAGTTGCCGGAGCTCTGTGGTCAAGCTTCCCCTACCAAGAGAAGCATGTATACTGAGAAAATGGAGTGATCTCACCAATCTAGTCAGTGGTTGCATGCAGTAAACAGTCTGGTAGCCAGGAAAGGAAGTCCCAAAACCAGGGAAAGGGGAGGAGTCCCACCTTTTGAGATAGGCAACAAGTACGGTACTTATCTGGAGTCCAATTGACCTAAGAGGTAGATTTAGGTGCCGGCCAATGCACCAATGTTAACAATTAAAAATAGAAGCAGGGGGACAACTGATATTCTCTTCGAGAGGTTCATTAGGAGGGATATGGAGGATGTGGCTAGCGGGACATGGTGGGGAAAGAGAGGGAAAGGAGGGATGTGGCGCCCCAGAGAAAGAGAAAGAGTGTAAGATAGAGAGAAGGAAGGAAGAAAGAAAGAAAGAGAGAGAGAGAGAGAGAGAGAGAGAGAGATCATGTGTAGGATCGTCCCTTTTAAGGGGGCACAGTAACCATGCCTTCCAGGTGTGTTCACCTGGCTGGCTGGGGACACCTGATGACATCATCATGGGTTGCTAGGTAACCCAGAAGTAGGTTGTGTTCCAAAATACTAATAGTTTATGCATCCAATCCCATGTTATTGGACGTTTGTGAATGTTACATATGGTTGAAAATCATCATGTGAGTATTGGGAACCAAACCTGGATCTTCTGAAAGAGCAACAGGTGTTTTTAGCTGCTGAGCCCCCTCGCCACCTCCAGGCAGAACTACTTCAGCATTTCAAACATCCAATGTGTTATTATATTGAGGCAGTGATTATATGAATTGGTCTTTCTAATTTCCTTGACACCAGTGTAACAGGAATTGAGTATGACTAGCCACTGCAGCGACACACATCGAAAAATCATTGTTTGTTTTAATTTGTTTTGAATGGAGAAAACCTTGTAACCTGCAATTTCTTCCCTTTCCTTCTTCTGTTTAAAACTATATTGAATCACTCTATTGTGATGTTATTTAACATGTAAACTGTACTGCTATAGAGAGTAGACAAAAAAAACATTAGTTAACACAAAATGAATTATGATGCCTCCCACAATTATTTTGAGCAACAAAACCAGTTCAGCTGAAGCTCCTGCCAATGAAAATGAAAGCGATCCCCTGACTAAGTTGAAGTTATTAGAATTTAGTGGATCCTTAAACATCATCTGCTCTGCTCACGGTATAAAGTATGAGACACCTCTTTGGTCCATCTCCTCATCCTGGGGTTACTGCTGCTTAGAACCTTCAATTAATCACACTTGCTTGTTAAAGTCTGGAGGTTTATCATAGGCAGAAGAGCGAACCACATAACCACAATGACACTAATTCAATGGGTCATTGAGTTGCGGGTTGGCCAAAGAAGCAATGTCCAGTGAAACATTCGCATATATTTATGAACGCTTCTTTACAAGGAAAAGAATATTTGCATGTCATATTTTAATGGCCTAGTTTATCAAAAACTCCAGAAAAATAAGAAATGTCTCACTCTGCAACAAATTCTTTTTTAGTCATGTTTTCTTTTTTTTTTCCTGTAACTTTTCTTGGCTACTCAAAACTTCAAAGAACTCTTTAAAATCATTTTATTGCATATAGAATAGAATTTTGATTGTTAAAAAGAAAACAACTTCGGCAAGTTCACAGAAATGTCGCTATTTCATAAAATGAATAAAATAGAATGTAAAATAAAGGTCTACCAGCTAGCGCCTGAGAGGTGACACCAGTGGCCTGTTACATTCATAGGCATAGTCACGAGCAGACTCGATTTGGTTTCTGTGATTTTGATGAAGATGAAATCAAAAGAAACTCTGAGCTCTCTGCCCTTGAATTCTAAACTAGTACTAGATCTGTGATGTTGGGAAGGGGAGTCCCAGAGAGGGCTTTTCCCATTTGAGAAAATACTGTAAGTTTGTGTCAGACACTTATTCAGTGAAAGAATGTTTGACAAGCTCAAAATTATAAGTGCTGTTTGGTTTTACCTTTATAATTTTGGCCTCATTTGATGCCTGTGAAGAACCTGAGTTGGTAGGCAGGATAAATCATACCTGACTCAATGCATTTCCTAAATATATTTTGCCTTGGAAACTTTAGAGTTGGAAAGAATACAAAATATTTTGATCCTCCAGTTCTCCACCAAGATTTTTATGGAAAAACGATTTCTGAGTCCTAACACTGAAATGTTTATCCATTGACTGCCTACTTTTGAAAATATTTTATCATTATTTAAATAACAGTTTTATGGGGAAGCTAGAGTCAGCAGACTTAATTCTGTGAGGAACTTTTTATATATAAATAATAATAAATGATAAATATTTTATCATTATTTAAATAACAGTTTTATGGGGAAGCTAGAGTCAGCAGACTTAATTCTGTGAGGAACTTTTTGAAGCTGTTATTAATTCCCTCTATTCCAATGCTACTTTCTTTTACTTCAAATATTTAATTGAGATCAGTTATTTGCCATACAATGTTATGATTAAAGGTTAACTAGTACTTTTTGCCAGTATCAAAATGCACTAGCAGTTAAACATTTGTGTGTGTTTGTGTTACATTAGTTACTTTTTAAATTAATGCAACAAATAGCCTGACAAGAGTGATTTAAGGGAGAAAGGATTTACTTTGGCCTAAAGTTCAAAGGTACAGTCCATCATGGGGATAAGTCCAAGTAGAAGCAGGTTGAGGCAGCTGGCTAAATTATATTAGCACTCAGAGAGCAAGAATGATGAATGCTACAGTTCAGCTCACATTCTTTATTGTATTAAGCTTACAAGATAGCGATTCCTATAAATATTTTATTTCCTCAAATGAAGGGATGAGATAAGGGCAGTCCGCTGGCTAGTTAAGCTCAGCTGTTCTGGTCTAAACCCCAGTCCAAGCTGACTGATTTAAACCGGCTTCTGTTGGCATCTGACTAAATTGCTCTGCCTAACCTCTGGCAACATGTTTTAATCTTTTGGCTCCTTATCATTAAAATATATTATAATATAAATATATATTATATAAATATATTTATTTAAAATATATAATTTAAAAATATATATTTTAAAATTAAAATATATATGTAATATATATTTTAATGATATATATATATATATATATATATATATATATACCCTCTTTAATCTTCTTAGGATCTGCAAAGTCATCTGCTGAGGCCCTTCTAGCTTTTAGAATCTATGTTGAGTGTGATTCTGATTGGTCTTTCAGCTTTCAGTAATTTTTAGTTTGTTCTGTACATTTAGCATTTTTATTATTAAGTGTCAGAGGAACCTCTCTTCTGGTTTAACCTAGCTGATGCTCTGTGGCCCTCTTGTATATGTACAGGCAAACCTTTCTTTAGCTTGGGGAAGTTTCTTCTACGATTTTGTTGCAAATATTTTCTGGTCCTTGGAGCCAGGTATCTTCTCCTTTACTCTTTATTATTCTTAGTTTTTGTCCTTTAATCGTGACCTTGATTTCTTAGATGGTTTTCTAATTTAGTATTTTCTGTGACAGATGTGTCAATTTCTTCAATTGTATCTTCTACACCTGAGATTCCCTCCTCCATCTCTTGTATTCTGATGGTGATGCTTACCTCTGTAGTTCTTTCCTCTTCCTTACCTTTTACATCTCCAGGATTTCCTCATTTTGTGCTTTCTTTATTGATTCTCTTTCCGTTTTCAACAGGTCTTGAACTGTTTATTCATTTCCTTCAGCTGTTTGATTGTATTTTCCTGTATTTCTTTGAGAGATTTACCAATTTTCTCTTTAAAGTCCTCTATAATCATCATGAGCATAGATTTAAGGTCATTTTCTTCTGTTACCTGCTTTTCAATCATTTTCCCCTGGCAGGGCTGCCTTGTCAGGCCACAGAGGAAGATAATACTCTCAGTCCTAATGTGACTTGATGTGCTAAGGTGGTTGGTGGGGTGGGGGTCCCATTTTCTGAGGAATACAGGAGGAGGTAGAGGAAGTTGGAAGGAGGGTGGGACTGGGAGGAGAGGTGGGAAGGTGCTATGATAGATCGGGATGTAAAGTGACTTTTTAAAAAAAGCCTTTTCTCTTTCTCTTCCTTCGCTAGCCTTAGGTAGCCTTTCTTTCTTGTCCTGTTCTGTAGAGTTAGACAAATCCTGTATCTGGCTCATTCTTACAAAATTTTATTTCTGATTCATCACTTTGTCTGTCCCTCAATTAGAAGTCACTTTCAAACATGGCTGCTTCATTCAAACATGGCTGCTTCATTCAAACATGGCTGCTTCATTCAAACATGGCTGCTTCATATTCTAAACTGTCTTCAATGTTTGGGATTAAAGGTGTGTACGAAGGATTTTGTCTGTATTCCAGGATTTATCTGCATTCCAGCCAGATCACATAGACCTAGGTTTTTGGATGTGATCCCTTGGCAGAGCAGCCATGAGGCTGGATTAAAGTTCTTCAACAGATTCCCCCAGTTAATGTGTGACATGCCTAATCCAGATAATTAACCTAATCTAGAGGTTTTTCTTAAGGGATTCTAGATATCCTCAAGTTGACCATTAGTCTTTATCATCTCACACATATTTTATCACTGAGCTAAATTTTCAGCCTAGGCTAGATAGTCTGGTTGTTTGGGTTAAGTTTTTTAATAAACCAAGTTTTTTTAATCTGTTACTACAAGTATTTTAATAATATGTCATTATTGGAGCAGGGGAGATAGCTCAGTCAATAAAGTGATTATACATGCAAACTGGAGGTCTAGAGACCTGATCCTGACAACCAACACAGAAAGCCCAAAAATCTGTAATCGTAGTGATAAGAAGGAATAGACAGTGGAATCCCCAAAGCTCGTTGGCCAGATAGTCTTGTCAAATCAACAAGCTCCAGGTTTGATGCTAAGGCGTGTCTCAGAATATAAGGTGGCAATAAAGGACATCACACCAAATCAATTCCTGGCATGCACGTGAGTGAACATGCACAGATACGAACATGCAAACATCCATGCATCACACACATGTACACATTATTATTCAGCCTTAGTTAATTTTTAAAATTATCATTAATGTTTTATGCGTGTTAGTTGCATGCTGTGCCTGCAGGTGGAGGTCAGAGGACCACTCAGTAAAGTCAGTTCTCTCTTCTCTCCCTCGGTGCAGTCCAGGGATCAGTCGAAGATCCCTGGGCTTGCTCTATAAGCACCTGTTCTGCTGAACCCAATAATGACTTGGCTGGTTCACTTCTGGTTACACCATTCTCAATTTTACTTCACATCATTTACTTTCTAGAAAGTTCACCTACTGGAAGTCCCTCAGCTAAACTGTCCTTGAGGTTAAGGTAGCAGATTGCAAATGCTTGTGCCATCAGGTACGGTGAATATTTCTTCTAATCCCAGAACTGGAGAAGATGAGACGAGGAGATCTGCCACAAACTGGAGGCCAGTGAGAGATAGAGAGAGCGTTGTGTGGCAGCCTCAGCTTCACTGTGAGTCCCATGACAGACTGAGCTGCACAGTGAGACCCCATGTCAACAAACAAATGAGAGCTGAGTCTTCTTGGGGGACCAAGTTTGTAATCACATCTACTATGGAGTCTAAAAGCCCAAGGCTAGTGTGGGCTGCAAAGTGAATTAAAAGCCACTCTAGAAAGCTTAGTCACACTCTGTCTTAAATTTTAAAAAGAAGAAAAAAAAAAGTGTCCGGAATGCAACACTCAGGTTCACAAAAGGACGAGCCGAAGCTTCCTTTGAACTCCGTGCTGGTGCTGTCTGCACTTAGGTAACTTTCCCAAATCCTCATCAATACATACTCATTGCAAAGGCAAAGATAGAGATAAATAAAACAGAAAAGGCCTTTGGGATCACTATGCACAAGCCTCAAATGCAGAAATCTGTAACAGCCAATATTTCAACGATTATATTTTCTGCATCACTGTGCTTTCTTTATATTAAGAGGTATTGGCTGAACAGGAGGCATGAAACCAAAGTTTCCTACTGACCTGCATAAAGCATAAGAAGATATTTGAGGGCTAGGCATAACGTTACAGATCTGGAATCTCAGGACTCAGAAGACTGAGGCAGAAGGATTGACTTGAGTCTGAGGCCATCATAAGGCATAGGGTACACAGAAGCATACAGGTCATCAGAACAAGGCTCTGTCTCAAAAAAAAAAATTTTTTTTAAAGCCATTTTTTTGGAAACAAAAGGCAGAACTTTTCTAAATTTATACTTTAAATTTTTTATTGTACATTCACTGTGTATGTTACACAGGGACATTTTCATTTTAGACACTGACAATTTTCTCCCACGTCCCAGTTGTGTCCCCAATCCCACCAATCTTCTTGGGCCTCTTACAGTTGTTCTTTTACATCCCTGCCATGGATTCATGCTTATGTATCTATGTAAGATAAGTGAACGAAAAATGAGAGAAAACACTTATCTCTCTGAGATTAGCTTAATTTACTTAATTGTCTTGCAAATGACATAACTGCATTCTTCTTTACTGTTGAAAAACATTCCATTATGTGTATACGCCACATTTTCTTGGACTGTTGCTCTGTTGTTAGAACAGCAACCAAGGTTGTTTTCCTATTCATAGCTTAGCCGCCACTGTCCCTTGGGCTGCAATAGGCACTGCCCTGAAGCTGTCTCTGTCACTTCCTGACCTGGAGTTCTTTGGGTCAACGCTTCCAAGAGCTAGAGCTGGCCTATGTGGTCCATCCATTTCGGGTTTTCGTTTAACCTACACACTGAATTCTGTAGTGACTGGAGTAATACAGAGTTCCATTCTGACCAGAAAAATCACCAGCATTTAGTGTTATTTCTTTTCTAAACATGAGGTCTCCATATAGTTTTAATTTTTATTGCTCTGATAGCTGGTGAAATTGAATGCACTTCCATATTCTTATCGGCCATTTATAACTGACTAGGTTTGACGGACATATAGCTGATAGATATTTCCTTCCATTCTGAAGGATGACTTTTCACTCAACTGTTCCTTTGTTACAAAGAAGCTTTTTAATATCACAAGGTCTCATTCATCGGTTGTTGGCATTATTTCCGGAGTGACGGAAATCTTTTTCAGGAATTCCTTGAGTATGCCTCTATCTGAAAGTATTTTCTGTAGCTTTTTCCTCTGATGATGTCACAATTTTAAGTCATACATTAATGTGTTTTATTCATTTGGAGGTGTGTGTGTATGTATATGTATGTGTATATATATATATATATGCATATATCCATACTACATCTGGATATCTAGTTTTCCAATCACTATTTGTTCAATAAGTGGTCTTTTCTGCAATGTATATTTTTGGCATTTTTGCAATAATTTGTGGCTGTAAAATTTTTACTAAAAATGTCTAGGTACAGATAGACTGACTACTGAATCTACTAGACCATTAAAGAAAAACTAATAACAATGTTTCTCAAATTATTCTGTGAAATAGTGAAGGAGTTGCCACTCGATTCTTTTTCACAAAGTCAGAATTAACCAAGTATGCAAACCAGAAAAAAAAACACAATCAAAAAGAAAATTATAAACTAACTACCCTGAAAAACACAGATACAAAATTTCTCAACACAATACTTGAAAATCAAGTGAAAGACCACATTAGAAATAACACTTATTGAACTAGACACGATGGTATGTGGCTTTGATCCTATCAGTTGAGAGGCAAAGTCAAGTAGATCTTTCTGAGTTCAAGGCCAGCCTGGTCTATGTAGGAAATTTCAGGACAGCCAGGGATATATAAAGTATTCCAGTCTAAAAAGAAATAAAAGAAAACAAAACAGAAAGAAAGAAACAGAGAGAGAAAGAGACCATTTAACCATGGTCCAGGTGCCTTCATCACAGAGATATGGATTATTCATCTTATCAAATCAATAAATATAACATATAACATAAATAGATTTGAGGGCAGAAATAATATAATCATCTCAATATAGATGTAAAAACATTTCTGGCAAAGCAAAACCCAGAATTCTTTCATGTTGAAAGGCTGTCAAAACTAAAAATACAAAAAACATGTCTCAAACTCGGTGTGGTGGCACATGCCTGTAATCCCAGCACTCGGAGAAGCAGAGGCAGGTGGATCACTATGAATTCGTGGCCATCTTGGTCTACAAAGCGAGTCCAGGACAGCTAAGGCTACACAGAGAAACCCTGTCTGGAAAAAATGGCACACACTCACACACACACACACAAATATGTCTCAATATAGAAAAAGCAACATATGACAGACCTAATGCCAATATTACAGTAAATGGTAAAACTCAAAGCGTGACTCCTATAATCAGGAATCAGACAAGTGTATCTACTTTGTCCACTCACTTAACATAAGGCTTGGAGTATTAGATGGATCAAGAACAGTAAGATTTAAAGAAAAAAATGAAACAAAGGGATATAAATGAGAAAGGAAGTCAAGTTATTTTTATGTGAAGGTGGCAAGATTCTATTAATGAGAGACCCCAAGACTCCACTAGAAAACTCTTGGATTTTAGCATAAAAAAATCAGTTGCCTTAATATCAATGGAGAGTACACTAGAAATTGGGAAGACAGCCCATGCTCAGTGACAGGAAGCATTAATATTGTGCAAACACCCAAAACAGTTCATATGTTCAGTGCAATCCTCATCATAATTCCCATGACATTCTTTACCAAAATAGAAAAATCCATAAGTGGTGTGTGTGTGTGTGTGTGTGTGTGTGTGTGTGTGTGTGTAATCTGGGAGACTCCTGACAGCCAAAGCAAGGCTGAGCAAGAATAGTAATAAACAAAATTGGAAATATCATCATACCTGAGCCTAGATTGTACCACAGAACCACAATACCCCAAACAGAAGAACATTGGAACTGAAATAAAAGCTACGATCAGTGGACAATGATTAGAGACTTAAAAGAAGTGGAGAGTAGTGTTCCATTGTGCCAATGTACCACAATTTCTGTATGCATTCCTCAGTTGAGGAGCATCTAGGTTGCTTCCAGATCCTGGCTATTATGAATAAAGCTGCAATAACCATAACTCAGCAAAGGTATTTGTTATAGGGTTAAGCAACTTTCCCATAAATGCCCAGATGTGGTCTAGCTGGATCTTGAGGCAGCACTATTCCCAATTTTCTGAGAAAGCGCCAGATTGATTTGCAAAATGGTTGTACAAGTTTACATTTTCATCAGCAATGAAGGAGGGTTCCCTTTTCTCCACATCCTCACCAGCATGCTTTATCCTTTGAGTTTTTTATCTTAGCCATTCTGATAAGTGTAAGGTAGAATCTCAGGGGTGTTTTGCTTTGCATTTCCTGAAAGATTAAGGACTTTTGAGCATTTCTTTAACTGTTTCTCTGTCATTTCATATTCCTCTGTTGAGAATTCTCTGTTTAGCTCTGTATCTCATATTTTAATTGGATTACTTGGTTTGTTGGTGTTTAACTTCTTCAGTTCTTCATATATTCTGGATATTAGCCCTCTCTCAGATGTAGGGTAGTTGAAGATCTTTTCCCAGTCTGTAGGCTGTCCTTTTGTTCTGATGACAGTGTCCTTTGCTTTACTGAAGCTTTTCAGTTTCATGAGGTCTCATTTATTGATTTTTGATACTAGAGCCTGTGCTGTTTGTGTTCTGTTCAGGAAGTTGTCCCCTGTGCCATTGATGTCAAAGCTCTTCCCCACCTTTTCTCTACTCAGCAATCAAAAACAAGGAAATCATGAAATTTGCAGACAAATGGACAGAACTAGACAAATTCACCCTGAGTGACATAACCCAGAAGCAGAAAGACACACATGGTGTATACCCACTTATAAGTGGATATTAGCCAACTAATATAGGATAAACATACTAACATCTATAGTCATAAATAAGCTAAACAACAAGGAGGACTGTAGGGAAGAGGTTTAAACCTCTTTCAGAAGAGCAAACATGTAGGAGATGTAGGAAAAGACAGGGAACAGGAAAGGAGCCTTCCACAGAGAGCCTCTGAAAAACTACCCATCAGGATATCTAAGCAGATACTTAACTCATAGCCAAACTTTGGGCAGAGTGCAGGGAATCTTATGGAAGAAGGGGGAGAAGGAAAGACTTGGAGGGGACAGGAGCTCCACAAGGAGAACAACAGAGTCAAAAAATCTGGGCTCATAGGGTCCTGCAGAGACTGATGAATCAACCAAGGACTATGTGTGGAGAAGACCTTAAACCCCTGCTTACCTGCCCATAGGCAGCTCTGTCTCCCTGTGGGTTCCCTAGTAGGGGAGCAGGGGCTGTCCCTGACATGGACTCAGTGGCACTCTGATCACCTCCTTTTGGTGAGGTGGCCTAACTAGGCCACAGAGAAAGAAGAACCACACAGTACTGATGAGACTGACAGGATAGGGTCATATATTAAGGGAGGAGGACCTCCCCTATCAGTGGACTAAGGGAGGGACATAGGGAAGAAAGAGGAAGAAAGAGTGGGACTGGGAGAAGATTAGGGAGGGGGCTACAGCCAGGATACAAAGTGAATAAATTGTAATAAATAATTAATAATAATAATAAAGAAAAAAAATTTTTTAAAAGAGGTGGAGAGTGTGGATGGAGAATTGGGCAGGCAGAGGGTGAAAGAGGGAACTTGTTTGGGCAGAGAAGATGGTTCATGGGTAAGAGCATAGTAACATAACATGTATAGCCCATGGCAACTCAGTCTCCAAGTGGGTTCTCTAGTAAGGGGAACAGGGGCTTTCTCTGACATGAACTCAGTGGCTGGCTCTTTGATCACCTCCCCCTGAGGGGAGAGCATTCTTACGAGGCCACAGAGGAAGACAATGCAGCCAGTCCTGGTGAGACCTGATAGGCTAGGGTCAAAGAGAAGGGGAGGAGGACCTCCCTTATCAGTGGACTTGGGGAGGAACATGGGAGGAGATGAGGAAGGGAGGGTGGGATTGGAAGAGAGGGTGGGTTTGGGAGGGATGAACTATAGCTGGTTTATAAAGTGAATAAACTGTAATTAATAAAATAGTAAATAAAATTTTAAAAAGCACAAAAAAGCAAAGAAACACGTTACTATGCATGCCTACTAAAGATTAAGTCTTACAAAAGTCACAAATAGTAGATACTTTGTACATAAAAAAATTATGATGTGGACTGTAACACTAAAAAAAAAAAAAAGATGGAGCTAGACAGTCCTCCCTCAACTTAGACAAGCAGTGAGTACTTGTGCTGGAGACATCACATACACATCTCTGATTTTCATGTGTCTCTTAAAACAAACAGTAATAAAAATAGATCAAACAAAGGGAGCTATATAGCACTTGATAGAATTATAAGAGTGTTCATTTATACCAATAAGCAAAAAATTATCTGTCAATAACTATATTCAATTATTTTCACCCCATCATTCAGAATTTCTGGGCCCTGGAACTAGATTCTTACTCTTTTTTTTTTTTAAATGGAGTTAAAAAAAAAGACTTAAAAAATAACTCTCAGAGCTTAGTAACATCTATGACCTACACATATTCGATATGTGAAGAGATTTAAGGCATTAAAATAATTAGTGAGAATGACAACCTGAGAAAATAAATAAAAACACTTATTTAGAAAGGCAATATGTAGATTTAGAGAACTATGGTGCATTTAGATGCTATCTCTCCTGCAGGAGTCATTCTTCTTCAAGCTCTAAATCCCTCCCAACCATTAAATAAAAATAATCATAGTTCTAACCTTGTTAGGTGGTGTGAGGATTGAGATTAAGAGAGAGAGAGAGAGAGAGGCAGCAGCTGAGAATGCTTGCCGCTCTTCCTGAGTTATCAGAAGTAAGTCCCCAGCACCCATATGAGGCAGCTTCCAACCTTCTGTACCTCAAGCTCTGGAGATCCGATGCCCTCTTCTGTACTCTCTGAGTATCACAGGAAACTCATGCTTTTGTGCTAAGGGGTGTGTGTGTGTGTGTGTGTGTGTGTGTGTGTGTGCGCGCACGCGCGCTTGTGTCAGAAGGGTGAGAAAAAAGAGAGAAATAGCATGTTTTAAAAGATAATGTAGAAAACTTAGGCTAGAACAAAGCAATCAATTACCTACTCAATAAGTATGGGTAATTTAACTGAAAATTTCAACAAAATATGTATTTAAATGTACAAATTACCATGACAGTGAGTTTTATTTCCTTATTATCATAGGAATTGGTCTTTATATGAGAACAACCATAGAATATAACAAAGAATACACTGAGCCCCCGCCACGGGAAGCCTGCAAAACAGTATGGTATTATAAAATAAGACAGAGAAGAAATATGGATTTTTTTTTCCTTACTGATATCTTTTGGTAGAAATGATTTGATTTTTTTTCTTACATTATTTTAGCTTAGCAATTTTCAGCTTTTCATTTCAAACCATAAATTAGACCTTCCAAAGTAAATTTTTATCACGTGCAGTTTTCTAAAAGAAAGCACGGGTAGTCAATATACTTGGCTTTACTACCACTTTTGCTATTTGTAAGTAAATCAGATTTTGAAATCCTGTTGCCAAAAGTTCAATCTCAGTTCTGCAGGACACTAAAGCACTTTTCTCAGCCTTTGTAAAAACAGAGCATTGTTTTAACACCAATAAAAGTAAATTATGGTGATACTATGTCAAAGAGAACATCAAAAAACACACAGAAAAAAAATCTATTATTGTAGTTTCTATTTTTCTAAGTATATTCATTTTACTTTATGTGTCTATGTGTATGCCTGGGCATGTTATGTGTACTGTATGGGTACAAGAGGCCCTGAGACCAAAATGTACGAGATCCCTCAGGACTGGACTTGTAAATGGTTGTGGAGTACAGTGTGGGTACTGGAAACTGAACCTAGGTCAGTATGGTGAGCCCTGTCTCCAGCCTCTAATCATAGCATCTATAATACTCCATTGAATTCTTTTTTTTTTTTTTTTCAATGCAGTTTATTCAGGAACCTTGAACAATCCTCGGACCCTGGGGAAAGTCAGCCCACAGCTTAAATAGCCTCTGGGTAGCCAACCCAGGCGTGCCACGTGGGCAATGCAGATAGGTCCACATACATGGAAGCAAGCCAGATCCTCAGCCTTAGCCAAATGTGGAATTGTTCGTGACAGAGAGCACTCACCATCGGGAAGGTGGAAGGCGGAAACCAGCTCCATCTTTAAGGCATAGCATTCCGCAGCTCTCTACAGTTCCCCCTTTTTGTTTTAGACGCATCAGGCAAGAGTAGAGGTCTGATCTCTGATATTAGAAATAAATTGGGACTTTGTACTAATGTTCATTTAGGTGTCATCCACCCAAAGAGCATCAGACCCGTCCAATACCTTTTTCTCAGAGGCGGGACCTGGGGCATCAAGCCGCATGCAATCAGACATGCTCTTCTCTGGGTCCAAAGCGGCTGACCCTGAGTGCAGTGCTTAGCCTCGCATTCTGAGCGTAACATTTTAGCTTTTTATGGTATCCAACCATGCTTGGGGAGAATGTCCTGCTTCAATGGCTGTAAAGGCCTGAATGATCATGGCTGCATCACACTGTTGTGAGACTCTAATCTTGCATATATACCACAGGCAAACCAAGGAGACCAACACCAGAAGGCCTGCTAACGCTCCCATGCCCTCCCATTCCTTCAGATGATTCATGGCTGCAGCAATCCATGTTGATAATCCTGTGGCTAGTCCTGCGTCCACTCTGGTAGAATTTACTGTGACAATGGCCACTCTCAGCTGCTCCATCGTAGTATCGAATTCTCCAGTCCAATTACCTAAAATATAGCTCGACAATTGTTTAGACAGATTTGCAGCACAGGAAAAATTCTCATGTTATATGCTAGTGACTCAAAGTCCAGCATATTTTCATTGACAGCCAAGTTGAGCGATTTGCCATAGGGTATCAATTTACTCCTGCACGAGGTCAATCCTCTGATTGAACACCATCAGGCTTCCTTTTAGTTGAGCATTAATTCCTTTATGTACAACTAAGGCATGAGCTACATTGGCTAAATGATTATTCAGGGTCTGAGCAGTCTGCCCAGTATGACTCATGGCTAATGCCCCGGTGGTAGCTCCAACAGCTGCCAATGAGATGGTAGTAACAATGGTGGCTGTAGTTCCAAGATCCCCTTTCTGTCTGAAGAGAGTCATAGCGTGAGGGGCATCAATGGGCACAGGCACCCAGTGAGGCATGCGAGTAACCAGGGCATACCTAAATTTACTAGCATTCCAGCATTGGGCAAAAAAGCAAGTATCATTACCACAATTACTTGGCTCTATCTGGCTAATAATGAATAAAAATGGGGGATATAGACAAACAGGTGTGGGCTTATAGGAAATATTATGAGAAGCCTTAACCCCCTCGTTGGAACATCCTGCGTCAGTTCTAGAACTAGCAGTGGTGGTGTCCGAGGTCTGAGTAGGTTCAGGAGACCATTGCCCCCAGGGGCGAGACGTGCTCCATGCCAATTGACTAACTCCATGTTTTCCTCCACTTTTGAAAGTCATTTAAGGTTCTTAAATTATTTTTTCCCTTTTTTTTAAAATTTTTCATCAATTACACTTTATTCGTTCTGCATCCCCCCATAAGCCCCTCCCTCCTCTCCTCCCAATCCCACCCTCCCTCCTCCCTCTGCTTGCATGCCACTCCCCAAGTCCACTAATAGGGGAGGTTCTCCTCTCCTTTCTGATCTTAGTCTGTCAGTTCACATCAAAAGTGGCTGCATTGTCCTCTACTCCATTGAATTCTTGAAGAATTATAAGCAAATATCAAAATTACAATTACACTTCAGGAGCTTTGAGTTTCTCATTATTTTCTAAAGAATAACTTTTTTTTTTGCCACAAAGACCCATTTTCATTCAGTTTGGCATCGAAATAATATTGATGTCTAATGATACATATTTAAATACATCAAAAAATTAAAAGGGGAGCATTACAATTTTTAATAGTCATTTCTAATTACAGGAAGACCACATGAATATGTTCTTCCACTAGAGAAAACAGTCTGAAATAAAAATGAAGTAAACCGCAGACATTAATAAATATGCAGATGTATTATTTCCAAGCACAGCTAGAAATTAGGCTGCTAATAAAAAGTACTTCTCACAAACAGACTTGTGTTTCTTGCTCTAACAAATGGGAAGGGATCTCTTGAAATTAGACCCATTTGTATCACACAATGTGTTAAAATCTTTAAGAACAGCTTGGCTAAAAGCCTCGAGCAATCTTGTTTACACCATTACCAAATCTGCGCTTCATAGATCATACAAAAGTAAATTTCAGCCTAGCCTAGTTCAAATTATCATAAATTCTGAATTATATTCAGCATTTAAAGCTGGAAGGGACCTCGGAGATCTTCAAGTGAGGTCTACAGTAATGAGATTTTCCTGGCTGCTACATCTAAAATACATTCCATATGTATAAACAAATTCTTGACATTGTTGCCTATTTTAAAAAGTATTAGTGACAATGACTGTTATCTTCAAAAAATCTTGCATTTTCAAATTGATAAAGAACTTTACAGTGTGTTCAGGAGGGTTTCTCTGTTAGCCTGATTTGAAATAATTAGCCGAATGTTGCAAGGTTTGTGCTATTATATTCTTAATGTTTTGTTTATTTATCATTTAATGTTATTTGGATTTGCTTACCCTGACTCTACAAGTTCAGGGATAGCTGTCCCAGCCAGCAGTCTAAACAGACATAATCTACAAATAACACAAGCAACCATTTTGAGAAGTTGTAAAGTGTCAAATCAGAACTGTGAAACAGATCTGAAATCGCTAGCAGTGGGAGCCACCATGTGGCTTTCACACACATGAAAGAAAACTTGCAATTCCACTCTGGAGTTCTGCTCTGTTTAGGGATTCTGCAGAATGAAAAGAATCAGACAGAGGATATGTACAGAGAACAGTGGAAATCCCCCTTTTGATTTCTAAGATCTGGCTCTCTCCTCCCAAGGCATCTTGACTGTACAGTCTAATTCACAGCGACTTTTCTGGAACCGTATGGAAAAACCACCAGAACATACTCTCAGTTCTGGCAGGAAGTAGTGGCATCTTTATCGCGTGACTTCCATCTGCCCTCTTATCCTGCCCCCTGATGTAAACTACTTTAGTTATCCACGCAATAAATATTTATCAAATACCAACCAGGTGTCCAGCATATGGCATGTCACCAAGAGGAATGCAAAAGAAATGTCAGACCTGAGTTTCTGACCTTGAAATGTTGTAAGTTTGATCATGGAGTGCTCTGTGGGTCAGCTGAATGGTACAGGAAGTGTATTCTGACTGCCACTGCCGGTGTAACACGAAAGGGGATACCCGTGGCTCAGGGGCTCAGTTGGTAAAGTTTTTCCCTGTCACACTTGCTACCCTGGGAGGGATTCCCCACCACTGCACATTCTGGGGAACTGAGAAGACATCTGCACAGGGAGAAAGGAGGAAGCAAAAAGTCAGAGGTTCAAGGTCTGCTCTGCTGAGGAATTCCAGAGGCACAGAAGATCCTGTCTCAGAAAGAGAGATAGAGACAGAAGGAGAGAGAAACAGGGACAGACAGAAATTTCTTTAGAACAGACTAAAAGGCAGAAACATATGCTGTAGTAGAAGATAAATCGAGGCCTGGAGAAAGGAGAGACTCCAGGTGTAAGGAATGTCTAAGTCTATGATAGTCAAAAATAAGCTCCTCTGTCCTACCCATTTCCCCAGGACTGGGGACCGGACTTAGAGACTCCTATGATAGCAAAGAGAGTACTATACCCTAAACTATAGCCCTAACCTTTTAATCATTTATTTTTCGTTTTTCCTTTCTTCTTTAGGTTTTTTTTAACAAGAAATTATTAAGTTTCTGGCCTTACTCTTACTATAGGCTAATGCTTACTGTGATCCTGTCTCCTCTTTCTAAATAGCCAGGATTATGGGCTGCATGACCTGGCTTGTCAGGAAAACAATTCCTGAAATATCGAATGAATACTCAACACTCCCTTTTCCTTTACATCATCATTGCATGGTGTCCACTAGTCAAGCATGATATTTACAATTAAATTCATTAAAATTAATAAAATTTTAGTTTCACATGTGGCTAGAGGCTGGAGTATTGGAGAGGCCAGAGAGGGAACATTACCGTCACTCAAGAAAATTCTGTCAGACAAATCTGCATGATATTCTGTTCACATGAAGATTAACCTTGAGGAAGTGAAAGGCTTAGTTCAGGACAGGCAAAACTTACTTTGATGGCCAGGTAGCCAAGGCAGAGGAAAACTTCTTGTTTGAAATTCCTTTGTGGACTCAGAACTCACTTAAGAGTTTTGAAAAACCCTTATGGCATTTCGAATTTTACTTCCTCAAAAAGAAGGACCAATTGGTGTGAAGGACACAACATAAGAGAATGTGGGAAAGGGAAGCCGAAGGAGATTGTGAACTAGCTCATTTGATGGTGCCACATAATGATACAAAGGCTTAACACTCAGGGTTGTGAGATGGCTCAGTGGATGAAGCACCTGCTGAAAATAGTGGGTACCAGAGGGTGAATCTCCAGGACCCATGTACAAACCAGGCAGATGTTTTGGCTGGTTTGTATAATAACTGTTTCTATAATACCAACAGTCATGGGGTAGTCAGGGGGTTCCCTGAGGCAAGTACAGGACAAGATGGCTACCTAGACTAGCTAAAGAGTTTCTTAACTCAGAAAAATCTGCTTCAATATTTAAAGTACAGAGGGATGGAGAAAGACACATAGTATCAACTTTGAAAATGCATAGATACTCACAAACATGCCACACACACAAAGATTATGTATGTGTGAAGTGTATGTAAAATATGCCATAATTGTATAATATATAATTACACTTAATTCATATATATATATACATATATATATATGAATAAAATCAAATAAAATATCTCCACTTTGTAGATTGCAATGCCCCTATTTCAGCTACTCGCTCCATCATTGCTATGGGGAGACAGTATGTGATTGAATGGACATGATAGTGTGTCAATAAAACTTTATTTAAAAAAAATCAGCATGCTGGAGAGATGACTCAGAGGTTAAGAGCACTGGCTGTTCTTCCAAAGATCCTGACTTTGACTCCCAGCAACCACATGGTGACTCACAACCATGTAATTAGACCTGGTGCCCTCTTCTGGTGTGCAGGCAGGACACTGTATATATAATACATAAATCTAAAAACAAAAACAAAACAAAAAAAAAAAAAACCCAGCACTTCACAAAGGCAAGAAAATGAGAAGTATTTGAGGTAGCTTGTTTTTAAAAGCAAAACCATAATCTCTAATTGAGCGGATTAGGGCCTTTTGCGCATGATAGAACTCATGACAGACACTACTTGGGTGACCAGAAACTACAGAGCCAAGGGAACTAGAATGAAATAAAATACTACTTTTCTAAAAAAAAAAGAAAGAAAAAAGGAAGGAAAGAAAGAGGAATAAAGGAGGAAAAAAGAAAGAGAAACAAACAAACAAGAAAGAAGAGAAAAGATGACTCCTAATGACATTTGGACATACTCACATATACTCTGATGTTGGCTGGCTTTGCTCAACCATCACCAGAGATGCTTTCTCCTGCAGCAGATGGGAGAGACCCACAGATGCAGAGACTCACAGCCAGACTTTATGCACAGAGTGAGAGGCCATAGAACATTCATCCCTAAACAGAATGTCTCCATCAAATCCCTCCCCCCAGAGCTCAGGGAATTGTGCAAATGAGAAGGCAAAGTGTAAGAGCCAGCGTGGATGGAGGATACCAAGAAAACAAAGCTTCTAAATCAATATGATCAAAGTTCATAGGAATTCACAAAGGCTGAGGAAGCATGCACAGGTCCTGTACCAGTCTGCTCCAGATCTTCTGTGTATATAGTATGGCTTTACAATTTAGTGTGTTTATGGCATTACTGGATGTGTGAAAGAACTGATCTCTATTTCTTGTGCCTTTTCCTAGGCTCTTTTTCATATGTTTGTTTGTTTTATCCAATTCCAGTGTGCTAATTTTTGTTTTATCTTATAATATTTTATTAGTATGCTTTAGAAACCTATTTGTTTTCTAATGAGAGGCAGAAAGAGAGCAGATTTGGATGGGACAGGCGATGAGAAGGAACTGCGAGAGCAGAGGGAGAGAAATCCCTAATCAGGATATATTATATGTGAAAACTATATTTTAATAGAAGGAAAAAAGAAAAATAGATGGAGGTAATGCCTCAGTTGTTCTTCCTTTTTCCTAGGTATGTCAAGAATCCAACTGAACCTAAGTAGGACAACCTAAGGCAAGACACAATCCTGAACTCTGCCCTGTGTGAAAACAGGAAGGCATATCTTTAAAACGTAATGGCAGTGTGAATGAAATTTGTATATGGATATCAGATTCGTTAATACTTTATTCGTTCCAAATTTTCTGGTTTTCAATGATAGATTTTTATTACCTAAAATAGTGTAGTTTAGCTTAGTGTTTAATATTTTTTTTCTAGACAAACATGGTGAAATATTTAAGGGTTAAGGGATACAATGTCTCCAATGTATTTTTAAATGTTTCAAGAAAGATATGCAAGTTGTGCATAAATAAATAGATAGAGCAAACAGTAAAGTAAATGGGGCAATATAAATAATAGATGAAATTGGGTAAATGGGATCTAGGAGAGCTTCTTGCACTGTTTGGCAATCTTACCATAAGCTTGAAATTCTGTAAAAATACATTTTTTTTTAATGTGCACTGTTGGGCTTCCAGGTTAGCTCAGTAGTAGAGCACTTCCCTAGAAATACCTGAAGCCCTAGGCTGGATCCCAATACCACAGGCACATGAGTACACACACACACACACACACACACACACACACACACACCACATTATAGCTGAACGTATGGTTGCGAGAAGAATTTAAAGGTCCACAGCATCCAGGGCTACATAGACAAACCATGTCTTAAGAAATATCTGTTTTAAACCCATCCTGTCAACCTAATGTTACACATTTTTTCAGATAGGAAAACAATATTTATATAGGAGAATTTCACATTAAAGAGTTGAATTAAAAATGAACAAAATAGGATATAAATAACTTTTTTCCAAAAAAGCATGAAGTAACTGCAAAGTAAATAAGTACTAAAGCAAATATATAACTTGAATCATAAATTACAAATTCAAATTAATTAATTACTAAGTGTTAGGACTTGAAAATGTTGTCAAACTTTTTCTAAGTCTCCTAATCCATTAAGCACCCCCTTCAGAACAAGAAGCATTAATAGAGGGAAGTTGGTAAAATAATATTGCATATAAAGCACCTTTTATAGAAAACAATTTTCAGTCATAATTTCTACTTAAATATAGTATATTGAATAGCTCACAATTATAATTAGGTCATTAAATCTACCATGAGATTCCATTTAATGATGAGGGGAGGACAGAGACTTGCGAAGTGTGCTGTTTTAGTGACAGAGAAAAGGTAAGAGCTGGGGAAGGAGGAAGGAAACATGGGCTTTCAGAGTAGGGCACTCTATTGAAGTATCACCTAAAGGGATTCATGAGGTTGTACCCAGTGGTAAGTCACCACTTGCCTCTTCTTCATGAGTTCTCAGCACAACATAAACAGAAAGAAAGAAAGAAAGAAAGAAAGAAAGAAAGAAAGAAAGAAAGAGAGAGAGAGAAAGAGAGAGAGAAAGAGAGAGAGAAAGAGAGAGAGAAAGAGAGAGAGAAAGAGAAAGAAAGGAGGAAGGAAAGAAGGAAGGAAGGAAGGAAGGAAGGAAGGAAGGAAGGAAGGAAGGAAGGAAGGAAGGAAGAAGAATAGAAAGAGGTAGGGAAGAAACTGGAAGGAAAGGAGGATGGGGAGGGAAGAAGGGAAAGAAAAAAGAAAGTGGGAAGCAGAAAGAAGTGAGGAGGTAGCGGGAAGGAGAGTCAGTGCTGGAGAGATGTTTTAGCAGTCAAGAGTACTGACTATTCCGGCAGAGAACCTTAGTTCAGTTCTCAACACCAACATGGCAGCTCTCAAACACCTATAGCTCCAGTTCCAGGGGATGCAACACTCTCTTCCAGCTTCCTTGAGCACTGTATGCATGTGGTATATAGATACACAAGTAGGCAAACTCTCTTATACAATCGTGTGTGTGTGTGTGTGTGTGTGTGTGTGTGTGTGTGTGTGAGTCAACTGGCAAAGTTTTCTTCTATCATATCTTTACCCTTTCTATATCACATGTTGGGGGATATTTTGGGGGCATATCTTACATGTTCTTTTTCATTGTTTTTCACACCTTTGTGTTTTGTCCAGCAGAGTGATCTAGACACTTTGCACATCAGACTCATCAAGGCCCTTTGATGGCAACATCTTTTAAAATTTAGCTTTTATTTTCTGTTATGCATTTTGTTTTGCTAAAATTTTTCTTTACCTGAACTGTCTGTCTGTACATCTTACTTTTTTCCCCTATCAAATGACACTCTTATTTCGTCAATGCATCTCTTTCCACTTGCATTTCCCCAAGCACACAAATCAAGCAGGTTGTCTTGAGTCTTCTCAGAAATCAGTTTTGAGCTAGCATGGGCATGTACACCTTTAAACACAGCACTTGGGAGGCCAGGGTAAACAGATCTCTGTGACATGGAGCTACCCAAGAGGACCTTATCCCTCAAACAAATAAATACACATAGATCAATTTGAGAACTCTTTCTCTGAGCCTTTAAATTGTCATTTCTTTGCTCTTTCTTTCCCATGATGTTTTCTATTTCTCATTGATTTGCACAAACCTGATCCTCATTACAAAAGACTGGATGATACACCACTGACCTCCATGATTCTCAACCACAACCATTGGTTTCCTCTGTTGCCCTTAGACCCAGAGGACAATAAGCCTCAGCTTTGCACATAGAAAAGGAGTGTAAGGTATTTGGCACCTGGAAAGAACTCTATGTAAAAGTAAATTTATTTTCTCAGATGAGGGGATAAGCTGAGAGTCAAGCTTTCCCATGTCTTGGGCTGAGCCCAGAAGTTTCAGATGTAATTGTCATCTTGGAGACTTACTGCCTCCTTCTAACCTCAGCCTAGTCACAGAAGCGCTAGCCTTCTGTACAATCTAACCTGGGCCTAGAATGTTTTCAGCCTCTGAGGCTTACTGCAGAATAAGTTTATCCTTTCTAGTTCTTTCTGAACTCTGGCTGGCTGGTTTAACTCAGCTGTTCTGGTTCAAAATTCCTCTCCAAGTTCAGAGATTCAATCTGGCTTCTCTGAGCTTCTGACTGAATTGCTCTGCTTGGCCTCAAATTAAGTCTAGCAAGCTGCTTTACGCTTTGGATCCTTATTCTCTGGTTCATAATGTCTTCACTTGTGTCTAGTTTGTTCCATCTTCAACCTGTCTCTGTAAAACTCTTAAGAAAGCTGCCCTTCCTCTCTCTTCCTTTGCGCTAATCTATCTTAAATCACCTCTCTCTTCCTCTTGGTTTTTATGAGAATTGGACATATCCTATTCAATCAAATCTTCCTAATTCTTCAATTAGTCTACCTCTCAGTTAGACAACACTTTCAAATATGACTGCTCCCTTCCACAAACTAACTTTTCCTTCACTCTTTGAGATTAAAGATGTGTACAAAGGACATATCTGTATTCCAGCCAGATTGTACTGTAATTAAGGGCATGTTTGCATTCTAGCTGGATCACATAGACCTAGAAGGTATTTCAATGTGAACTCTTGCTGGGGCAGCCATGTTGCTGGATGGAAATTCCTCTACAACTCTTTTCCAGCAGGGACCCTTGTGAGAGGACAGTTTCTCCTTTATCTCCTTCCTTGTTCCCTGCAAGCTTCAGAAAATGAATCAGACAGTAACCTGAAGGTCCCAGCCTCTACTGCACCCAACATATTTCCTGTACTGTTCTTAGCTCTCTGCCTGTGGGAAAGCCGCCCCTACCAAAGTGTTCACTTATATAAGGATTCCAACTCTATAGATCCTCATGAGTGTTTCAAAGATGTCGTTGTCTGAATGCTGAGCTGAATGTATCAGCTCTGTGGACAAACCTGTTTTCTCAAACCCCAACCAGGGCTAACTAAGAGGGTACAGGTGTCTACTGCCCACCCAATCTGAACACCTGAGCTCCATCTCTGAAACCCACATGGTAGGAGGAGAGGACCCACTCACAAAAGTCCTCCGACTTCCATATAAATGCCTTGACATGCACAAGGAGCTTGTAAGTGCACACACACACACACACACAAACACACGAAGTAAATAAATAAATATAAACAATTTAAAAGAAAAATTTCAACACAAGTGAATTTCTTTCTTGAGTTGACATACCTTCTGAATATCGGCACACATAGTATGAGGAGCTAAAATGCCTTCCTACTTACCTTTCTTGTCATAAGAGGAAAACTGCTGATACCAAAGAGGTTGGTTTATGTAAAACTTAGAGCATAATCTACCTAAACTCTAGTCTTCTTTTGTTTGAGTCTGACATATTTTGTAATGCCCCCTTGAGTATTTTAAGACATAATTAGAAATAGCTATTATCCTATCAAACATCTAATAATTTTCTTCATTATAGACTTGCAAAGATACTAGTTGGTGTCAGATAGGAGGAATGACTGAATGACACATCACATCTGCCTGAACATGTTTACCGCTAAGAACATGAGAATTCTCAGTGTTTCTGTACAATATAGGAAACTGTCATAATTCTACTTTTTGTCAAAAACTACTCAGGCCTTAATTTTCCCCATCTTTATTGTCTTAGGGAGTTAGATATTTTAAACAATAATGATTTTATTTTGATCAGCTGTTCTTCACATCTTTCCAATCATACATTATTTTTTTCCATTTAGCCTTCATGAAGCAAACAGTTATTAAGGACTCATTATGTGGTAGGCCCTGAAGGAGGCTGGAAGAGTCTGACACAGAGTGGGACTCTAACAACTAATGGTGTATTCATGGAGACAGATGAGAAAATAAACCTTTATACTATGTTACAAAAATCTTTTTTGAATGTACACATATTGTGAAAACAAGTAATATTAAGTAGCACGATTTAATATGCTTAGAATTTTCTTTTTATCAACTACTTAGATTAACATTGTAAACTTTGTGTTTAAGACTGACTTCCTTGTTTAATTCAAATCAACCTAGTCTCTATTTAATAAATATCTTTTATAACCAAAACATTCTAGTTATGCTTGTGTGAAATAAAAAAGCAAAATTAGACAAATTTGAGTTCTCAAGGTGTTTATTCTAACAGAGAATGCAAGCTATAATTATCTTACAATGAGGTACACACAATTTTACAGAAGTCCAAGAACGGAGAAAACCAACAATATGATGAATGACCTGTGGGTAGGAAGTTTAATTTAATTTTGAATAAGATGGTAATTATTAGAACCTCACAAGACTCTTCAGGAAACTAGTCACCATAAGAGATGATTTTTGTATATTGTCAGTAACATTAGAAAACAGATTTTAAAAAAATTGTCTTAATCTTCATGGGTTCAGAGGGTCTAACCAAAATGGAAACACATGTGTTTGAACTTTGATTAGAACTCTTCTACCCATTTCTTGGATTGGAATACAGGAGGAGAAGACAATTAGACAGGGCAAATGCATTGAAAGTCAAGGACTTTTGAGGAATAAAGACAGAACAGACCATGCTCAACACTAAACACCGTTCTCTGGCCAGTGCCCTGTGAGCCAGGCCTGGCTCTCAGCCTCATAGATGTAAACTTTCCAGGCACAGTCCAGACACACAGAAGAGCAGTCAGCAGATGGGAAACCAAGTGTCATGTCTTTCACACTGTATACATCCAACCTCCAAAGAATTCGACCAAGATAAACACATTAAATTTCGCCTCTGAAATATGGAGAGATGACGAGTGTTTCCCCTTGAGAGCTCAGAGTCAGTGCTGTGCAGATTCACAAAGACACCTCCATTTTGTAGCCTCAGATAAGATGTCGTTTATTCTATAGACGCAAACTCACAGAACTTGCGGAGGAAGTAGCTGGGTCATGACATTCATCTTTTAGTTGGTTTTACATCAAAACAAGGCTGTTTCTGCATCCATGGAACTGGGAGAATGAACAAATATTTGGGTAGGCCATTTGGAATATTGACTAATTTTAAAAGTCGTGTTCTGTCGTGCAGTGTTACTTAGGATGAGGGCAATTTGCTTTAATGGGGTGACTCTGAGAGACATCCCAAGCCTGCCAGACGACGTCCAGGTTTTATTCTTTGCTTTCTCATAAACTTAAGTACTGCTAATCATAGTATCAGTCTTAGTTTTGTTCTGAAGTGTATTCCCTGTGCTAAATCCTTTAAATAAATGCATTCAGCTGCATTTTCTTCTCATATTATTATTTATTGTCTATTTAAATAATAATTTAAAGTGTGTGTGTGTGTGTGTGTGAGAAGAGAGAGAGAGAGAGAGAGAGAGAGAGAGAGAGAGAGAGAGAGACTATTCCATGGGAGGAGGTGGTCAGTGAATTAATGCTAGATCTAATTATTTAATACATAGATGAGTTTGTGAGGGCATTTAAAATATCCTCTCTCAGCTGCTTGGAGGAACTTGAGGAGAGATAGAGCGGACACTTTGTTGGAGAAAGTAGTTTTATTTTAAAGTGAAGAACATTTTCTTTCCAATGGCTGCTGACAGAATAATATTTATTGTGTTTCAGATTTTACAGCAATAGCATCTGCTAAAATATAAATAAAATGTGGAGCATCCTCTCTATTTATGCTCAGCTTATTGAATCACTGACCACTAGACTATGTGGTTTCACTTTCTGCCTTCTTTCAGATTAAGAAACTGTCTAGCCCTTTAGTCATTCCAAGGCCTGCCAGCACCCTGGCTGTTCCTTCAATTTGTTCATAAAAAGTCAAAGGCACGAAATACAAATAAAAAATAAAACCTCGACTGTAAAACTATTTTGTTCGTATGAGGATAAATTCAATCACTGGGTTTTGCTCTCTTCTGAGATCCCGCATTATTCACATAGAGAGATTCCCAAGTCAAGCACTAGTTTGATGGAAGATAAATTTGTTTGATCCATCACTGTAGCTCTGGTGACTGTACCTATTTTTAGGCAACATGCTGGTATGTCTGAGATGGCAACAGAGTATTTGAATTTTTTTTTAAATAAAGTGTAAATTAGATACGAAGGGACTGGATCTTATACCCATTGCTCTTTTAAACAATCCCCCTACTATGCCCAAGGACAGCTGTGTGCACATTAGTGAATCACTGCAGAGGGCAAGGGGGAAGCGGGAGGGGGCAAATGTTGAAGCAGCTATTGGAGTTATTGGGGAATTTCTCCTGAGCATTCAAAAGCTATTTAAAACTGTGCCCAGAACCAATGCTGCCAGCTTCAAAGTGCTCAGTTTCAAAACCCTCCAAAAAAACAAATACTAACCCTTTTTCTTAGGATTCTTGGTCACATTTAAAAAGAGGAAGGATTGATCTGGGTCCTGGGATAACTGACATCACATATGTCTTCCATACCGGAAAATTAAAGAAAAGCCCAGTGCCCTCCTCAGGAGGAGCTGTACACAGGAGCCAAGCTGAACTCCGAAGTACACCTACCCAAGAAGACAGTGGCAAGGGCTGTAGCACAGACAAGAGTTGCCTGCTTGAAAAAGTGAGTTATCTAAGAACTTTGTGTTTGCCTTGTGGTCTTAAGCTTTTATTCAGAATGGGAGATGTGGGGACAGCTCACTCCAGTTCTGCAACCTTAGTCCTTTGGGGATTTAAAAAAGAAAGAAAAAAAAAAATGAATGTAGCTATGAACTCTGCTCATCTTCAAACTAATGGGTTCTCCCTCCCTTCCCACAGCACCCCCCTTCCTAGAACCCTTTGTCCACTTTTATGAATTAAAACAAGCACACACACTTGCACACACAGGGAATCCTGCCATTAATTAAAGGACTTGTCAGCCCCAATCCCAGATCCTTACAGCGCAGGAAATGTGCCTCCTTTTAAGTGCAAAACCATAACATTACCATTTCCCCAAGTGCGCTCTGTTTTAGGCTGCTTTCCTAATTAGAGGGATGATAACAGCCGCGCTGATTGGCATTATAAAAGCACTAGTTTGGCTTCATCTGTCCCAGGTGTGCTGTGTAATTTTTTTCTTCTCACCGGTTCAGAGCGGCACCTCTCTCCTTCATTGTTCCTTAAAGTTTTCATCTGAGGAATTAATACAGATAAAAAGACATTGGAAAGGAAGCGGCCGTGCCACGGCTCATCATCCAAACCTTTTATCAAAAGTACAAACTATACAAGTTAGAGGGTTTTTTTTTTCTTTTACCCTTTTGTTTCTGAGGGCTGAGGGGTGGGAGGGGGTGGTGTGTGGAGAGGAGAGGAGAGAGGCTGGGGGAGAAACGCCGCTCTGTCAATGGTCTGAATGCACCATTAAAATTGGCGTCACTACAAAGGTTAGAGCAGATCTAACTGTCAATACAGTGAGGAGAGCGGAGTCCGGTAAGGGGGAGCTTTGGAGAGAGAGAGATACTTTGATATTTTGGAA